>NW_020172457.1:2343168-2550003 GCF_003031525.2 Neophocaena asiaeorientalis asiaeorientalis | reverse complement strand
ATTTATCCTGTATGGGACTCTCCGTGCTTCTTGGACTTGATTAACTATTTCCTTTCCCATATTAGGGAAGTTTTCAACTATAATGTCTTCAAATATTTTCTCACTCCATTTCTTTTTTTCTTCTTCTTCTGGAACCTCTGTAATTTGAATGTTTCTGCATTTAATGTCCCAGAGGTCTCTGAGAGACTGTCCTCAGTTCTTTTTATTCTTTTTTCTTTATTCTTCTCTGCAGTAGTTATTTCCACTATTTTATCTTCCAGGTCACTTATCCGTTCTTCTGCCCCAGTTATTCAGCTATTGATCCCTTCTAGATTATTTTAAATTTCATTTATTGTGTTGTTCATCGTTGCTTGTTTCCCCTTTAGTTCTTCTAGGTCCTTGTTAAATGTTTCTTACATTTTTTTCTATTCTGTTTCCAAGATTTTGGATCACCTTTACTATCATTATTCTGAATTTTTTTTCAGGTAGACTGCCTATTTCCTCTTCATTTGTTAGGTGTGGTGGGTTTTTACCTTGGTCCTTCATCTGCTGTGTGTTTTTCTGTCTTCTCATTTCGCTTATTTTACTATGTTTGGGGTCTCCTTTTTGCAGGCTGCAGGTTCGTAGCTCCCATTGTTTTTGGCGTCTGTCCCCAGTGGCTAAGGTTGGTTCAGTGGGTTGTGTAGGCTTCCTGGTGGAGGGGACTAGTGCCTGTGTTCTGGTGGATGAGGTTGGATCTTGTCCTTTTGGTGGGCAGGTCCACGTCTGGTGGTGTGTTTTGGGGTGTCTGTGGCCTTATTATGATTTTAGGCAGCCTCTCTGCTAATGGTTGGGGTTGTGTTCCTGTCTTGCTAGTTGTTTGGCATAGGATGTCGAGCACTGTAGCTTGCTGGTCGTTGAGTGAAGCTGTGTGCTGGTGTTGAGATGGAGATCTCTGGGAGATTTTCGCCATTTGATATTATGTGGAGCTGGGAGGTCTCTTGTGGACCAGTGTCCTGAAGTTGGCTCTCCCACCTCAGAGGCACAGCACTGACTCCTGGCTGCAGCACCAAGAGCCTTTCATCCACACGGCTCAGAATAAAAGGGAGAAAATGTAGAAAGAAAGAAAGGAAGAAAGGGAGGAAGGGAGGAAGGAAGGCAGAAAGGAAGGAAGGAAGGAAGAGGATAAAATAACATAAAATTAAAGTAAAATAAAATAAAGTTCTTAAAAGAAAAAAATAATTAAGAAAAAAAATTTTTTTAAAGTAAAAAAAAAAAAAAGGACGGATAGAACCTTAGGACAAGTGATGAAAGCAAAACTATACAGACAAAATCTCACACAGAAGCATACACATACACACTCACAAAAAGAGGAAAAGGGGAAAAAAGAATAAATCTTGCTCTCAAAGTCCACCTCCTCAATTTGGGATGATTCGTTGTCTATTCAGGTATTCCACAGATGCAGGGTACATCAAGTTGATTGTGGAGATTAAATCCGCTGCTCCTGAGGCTGCTGGGAGAGATTTCCCTGTCTCTTCTTTGTTCTCACAGCTCCTGGGGCTCACCTTTGCATTTGACCCCGCCTCCGCTTGTAGGTTGCCAGAGGGCGTCTGTTCTTCGCTCAGACAGGACGGGGTTAAAGGAGCCGCTGATTCACGGACTCTGGCTCACGCAGGCGGGCGGGGGGGAGGGGGAGGGGCATGGAGTGCGGGGCGAGTCTGCGGCGTTAGCGGCCAGCCTCACGTTGCACCAGCCTGAGGTGCGCCGTGCATTCTCTCGGGGAAGTTGTCCCCGGATCCCGGGACCCTGGCAGTGGCGGGCTGCACAGGCTCCCAGGAGGGGAGGTGTGGATAGTGACCTGTGCTCGCACACAGGCTTCTTGGTGGCGGCAGCAGCAGCCTTAGCGTCTCATGCCCGTCTCTGGGGTCCGAGTTGTTAGCAGCAGCTCAGTGCCCGTCTCTGGGGCTTCTTTAAAAAGCGGTCTTAATCCGCTGTCCTCGCGCACCAGGAAACAGAGAAGGAAGAAAAGGATTCTTGCCTCTTCGGCAGGTCCAGACTTTTCCCCGACTCCCTCCAGGCTAGCCGTGGTGCACTAACCCTTTCAGGCTGTGTTCACGCCACCAATCCCCGTCCTCTGCCTGTGCTCCAACCGAAGCCCGAGCCGCACCTCCCAGCCCCGCCCACCCTAGCGGGTGAGCAGACAAGCCTCTGGGGCTGGTGAGTGCAGGTTGGCACCGATCCTCTGTGCAGGAATCTCGCCACTTTGCCTTCCGCACCGCTGTTGCTGCGCTCTCCTCCGCGGCCCTGAAGCTCCCCGCCTCCTACACCCGCAGTCTCCGCCTGTGAAGGGGATTTTAGTGTGTGGAAACCTTTCCTCCTTCACAGCTCAGTCCCACTGGTGCAGGTCCCGTCAGTATTTTTTGTCTCTGTTTATTCTTTTTTGTTTTGCTCTACCCAGGTACATGGGGAGTTTCTTGCCTTTTGGGAGGTCTGAGGTCTTCTGCCAGCGTTCAGTAGGTGTTCTGTAACAGTTGTTCCACGTGTAGATGTATTTCTGATGTATCTGTGGGGAGGAAGTTGATCTCCGCGTCTTACTCTTCCGCCATCTTCCCCCTCTGCTTTGTCTTGCCCATGTCTTAACTAATTTTTTAAAACCCTTTGCCTTGCAACTTACATGCAGGAAGTGTGTGTAGAATCAAAAGATGGATTAAGAATCATAAGATTCCTCATCTTCTGATTCCCCTTAGGCACAGCAGTATGTCATGAAATATATAGAAACCTCCAAGACTGCTATGGATGAAAAAATATTTGGGAAAGCAGTGGACTGGATAGGGATTTTCCTGGTGGCACAGTGGTTAAGAATCCACCTGCCAGTGCAGGGGACATGGGTTTGAGGCCTGGTCCGGGAAGATCGCACATGCCGCGGAGCAACTAAGCCCACGAGCCACAGCTGCTCAGCCCACATGCCACAGCTATTGAAGCCCTCATGCCTAGAGCCCATGTTCCGCAACAAGAGAAGCCACCGCAATGAGAAGCCTGCCTACAGCAATGAAGCTTAGCCCCCACTCGCTGCAAGTAAGAGAAAGCCCATGTGCAGCAATAAAGACCCAATGCAGCCAAAAATAAATAAATTTTTTTTAAGAAGTAAAATTATTGGAAAAATTGAATCTATCCCGTAATGCCCCTTGGGTATGGATTAATTCCTATAACACAGAATGGTCTGGGCAAGTTATTTATCTAAATAACAATGAACAAGTATTTATTGAATCCCCATCAGCCTAAGGGACTGTGTTAGATGTGGCTCTTCTGTGTATAGACTGAGGCATATAAATAGATTGTAAAACTAGCAATCATTAAAATGCCATTTTTCATTGCTGATCACTGAGTATAGTACATTAGCCATGTGTTAACTGTTTTCCGAAGTAAGACATTTCAAGCCTCATCTTCAAAGATAACCTCTAACTTTATTCTCTTTAAGCTACATTTCTTTATAATAGTTATATTTTTGAATAATACCTATGTGCCCCTGTTTTTAATTTTTTTTTTTTTAGTAAAATTCAAAGTCATTAACCTTGCCCCTCTAAGAATCTAGGCTTATATTTAGAAGCCTTGGGGTCACTTGAGGTACATACAGAGAGAAAGAGCACAGACTTTGGAATCAGACTGCCTGGGTTTAAACTTTGGCTGTGCTCCTTCAGCTACATGATTTTAAACAAGTTTACTTCAGCATCTCTTTGCTATTTTATCATCTACAAAATACAGACAATAGTGGTACCTACGTCATAGATAATTCTGAGGATTAAATGAGATAATGCAAATAAGACTCTTAACAATGATGGTTAGCTATTCTAACATACAATCCACATGCAACTTTTTGAAGTAAAAATTCCAGTTTGGCATACTCCTGTATAGCATGAAAATTGTGTTTTTGAACTTTCAGAATTTTGAATATTCACCTTTTATATGTAACTATATAAGGTAGTTATGCTCTTATGATGGAATTGGCCAGATTAGGTTGTTTCTGATAGAAGTGGGGTGTGTGCGTCACTGAGAAAATGCTAACCCCATGATTTTTCATGGACTTCATTTTTCCTGTTAGGTCTTGCCCATAGTTAAGTTGTTGCAGTGTAGCTTGGTACCTGTGCTCTTCAACTTGTCGCCAGGTATGTTCTTAATGGATTGTTGTAACTTTAATGAAACCCAGTCTTGCTGAATCACTAAACCTGCTTTCTCTTGGAGGGCTTTTTACTGGGACCTGACAGATCGCCTCTCCAGAGCCTTCAGACGTCCTGGCTCTCTAATTCTTCTCCATAACGAGTTTTGTGCCGCATGATAAAATATTCATGTTCAAATAGGTTCTAAACTAATTAGCTGCAGCCAGCAGTTGCCAGTGCAGTCATTTGCTGTTAGCTTGGCTCAAGTTAATGGCTTGTGTGTCAGTACAAATAGTCCCTTCTGGCTGTTTCCTGTCGCTGATTCTTATCCTAAATGGAATTTCCCTACGTATCTAGAGTTATTTCTTCTTATTTTTGAAAGGAGATTTCTTGCCCTACTTTTCCCGTCCCTTTTTCTCCCCATTTTAAGATGACTAGCTCCCCACAGCTCACCTCCATCTTCAATCCCATGTCGCCGCCCAATTCATGACTCCCATGCTGCTGAGGAAGAAAAAGTCAAGTCCCAACTTTACATTTAATGAGACATATGGTGTCAGCGTTTTAAAGAAACAACGTAAAGTACCACGGTAGGGATGAGTTTGTAAGAGAAGCATTTCTGCTTGGATGGTGGAGACCTACAAAGGGAGTATTAAGATAGGAATTAACCACTTTAGCAACAGTTATGGGGCTGTACACGAAGGAGATAAGGCACTAATGGAGTATTTGTTGTGAGTATTGATGGAAATGATGAGTGAAATGCTGAAAGAGTGGGGGGATTCAAGAGCAGAGGACTGAGGTCTTGGTCTTGGTCTTGGGGGAATCTGCAGTGATGCGGAAGTGAGAAGGAAAGGGGCCAAGCCAGCAAGGAAACCTTCCTGATACCCAAGGACTGGATCAGCTTCCCTGCCCAGGGCTTTCTTAGACACGTCCAGCTTCCTTCTGTTTCAGCAGCAAGGGAGTGAATGAATGTGAATGAAGTTAAGTCAGAGAAAGGGAGTATGTTGTTAGATTGATAGAGGGTGGGCCTCCTTCGGAGTTTCTAAGTGCCTCTACTTCAGTGTTGGTCATCTATCTCTTCAGAAGAGAGTAGCTAACCTAAAACAGTTAACTGGGGTGTTTGACCATAGAGACAGATACCCATGTTCAACATAAATAATATGGCTTTTATTCAGCCTGAGTTTCTTAGAATGCTGTAGTCATCACACTCCTTTAAATACCACCTAGCCTCTCTCTTCCTTCCCAAGTAAAACAAACACAGAAATCTTAGGTTGCATATTGGTTCTTTGCCCGTTATCTGATACATGCCATATGCATTTTGTAAATGGCCTAGGGATTTCATGAGCCCAGTGCTAATGATTTGATTTTAAAATCAAAGCTTTTCATGAACTTTTAAAAAAATTGGATTTTATTTTGTATAAAAACAGTTGTTAGATTCATACTCTTAGAACCTGTCAGGATTTTGAGATACAGGTATGTGGTGCATAAAACTTGGATGATTTTTACGGAGCTCTGAATAGTAAAGAAAATTCTCCTGATACTAACTGTCTGAATCCAACAGTTCATTCTTCATTGTACTTAAAAGAGCACATGCGTGGGGAATTAGAATAAGTGTTTTCCCCTCACGCATTGTTTCTGACCTCTGTCGTATGTTTGTTAATTCATCTGCTTTTTATTCCTTGATCAAAGCCAAAATATATCTGTTAAAACACCCACAGTGAAATGCTTCCTGAAAGGAAATGTTAGCTGGCATTTAGGTTCTCTTTTTTCTTTTTTTAGTAAAAACATTTTTGCCCTGGAATCTGTTATAAACGTAATTCCCAGGAAATGTATAAAAGGAAAATCTAATAACAGCATTAGAATTTTGGCTCCTTAGAGTTCAGATATAACTTGAAATTAAAGGAGTTACTGCATATTTTAATTTGCATTCATTTTCTAGGTACAAGTTCATAATAATCAATTTCTTCAATTAAATGTATGAATAATGCTCTCTTTTAAGTTCATGAAATACCTGAGGCATTTTCGGGGAGTAAAACATTGGCTAATTTAATGGGAAAAATGTGTTTAAGCTAACCCCTCTTCCCTTTAATGGTAGAACAATAATCTTGGCAATTACAAGTGTTATACATATTCTTTAAATTTCTATTCCTTTTTTTCTTTTTTCAATTTTAAAGGAATTAATAAATATATATTATGTTTTTCTGATAGTCCCCTTAGGCTGTGGTTATGCTCATTGAAGAGATATGAGATATAAATTTTGTTTAATGGAATCCTGATTGTTTAAGGTATTTGACAGTTAACACTGTTGATACTTCAAATCATCTCATAAACTTTCAGTTGCTTAGAAGGGGAGTGCTGCTGATGATTGTCTCCAAGAGAATTGTGAGGGACAGAAGGAAAGTCTGCACTCAGCTATGGTACCTCCAAGGGTATCATATGACCAGCTTCATTGGTCCTCTGTACTGTTTTAAGACTAAAGGGCTTAGGAGGAGAAATATAATATACAGTAATTATGTAAAATGCTTATCAGATCTATGATTTTAAGCAGTTAGACCAATTACCCCAAACTTTGGTTTGCGTTTGCTGTATGTTTCTATTTCTTTTTTCTTTCCAAAGTGCCTGTTCTTATCCCTTGACCATTTTTCCCTACTTCTTGTTAATTTGTATATATTACATATACACTTTATTAAGTGTGGCAAAATCATTTTCTTCCAGTGTGCTGCTCACTTTTTAATCCTTTATAGTATCTGTCATTGTGCAAAAGTTTACATTTTTTGTCAGTTACCGTCTCTTTTCTTTACAGCTTCTTAATTTTTAATTTTGTTTAAATAAACCTTCCCTACCTCAATATTAAAAATTAACACTTTTTTTTTTCTATACTCCATAGTTAAATTTTTCCTTATTATATCTAGGTCATGAAATTTATTTTTGTGTAAATGTGACATAGAACTTAATTTTTTCAGATGTGAAATCAGTGACCCAACCCACCTTTTATTGGTCAATCCTGGCCTTTCTCCAGTGATTTGAAATGTATACTAGTCCCCACATGCATAATTAGGGTTTCTTGATTTCAGATGAAAAGGAGCCAGCTTAGTGAGCTTAAGAGAAAAGGGGTAATTATTTAGGAGAGTGGGCTTTCTCTCAGAACCCCAGAACAGGAAATGTGGCTGAGCCTTGGGAGCAACTATGACCAGTGTCTCAAATGCCATCAGGTTTTCATTCTCTTTCTGTTCATTTCTCATCTCTTCTTGTCTCTACATATCAGCTTTATTCTTCTTTCTCTCTGTAGACTGTCTTTTTATAACTGGTTCCTGAGCTTCTCAGCTGCCTGGAAAGAGATTGACTCTTTTGGTCTCTAGTCCAAAAATCTCAGTTTGGGTCAGCTGCCCTTCATTGTGTCTTGGAAATGAAGTCATATAAAAACACAGCCAGTCCCACCAGAACCATATGGAAAAAGGTGCAGTGACCAGTAGAAGGTTAATACTTCCTTAGATGCCTACTCTTAGGTGTATGGGTCTGGTTCTGGGCTCTGTAGAAATGATAATTTAGCTGTTTACCCATGCCTGTTCCGATTCAATGCTGTGTGCTATAGTCCTTAGAAAACTGTAGGACAAGTACTTCTCATACATATATTTTTTTCTTTAAAAAATACTACTGGCTGGTATTTATTCTTCCAGATGAAATTTAGAATCAGCATGTCAAGTTCCATTACATAGCCCATCGTCTTTTGATGGGAATATATTGAATTTATAGATTTATAAGCTGAGAATTGGCTTCTTATTGTGAGACTGGAATCTTTTTTTTTTTCAATCTTTATTTTATGTTAAACTATGTTACATGGCTGTATTAGTGTCAACTGAATATTCATTCCTAATTTGTGCTTAACCAAATAATGCTTAATAGAATAATAATAGTTTAGACAACACATGTGAGTGAAGGAAGTAAATAAAGATTTCCTACAATCCTGTCAGTCAAGGATAACTATTTACATTGAGGGACATGATGGGACTGCATCTTCCACAGGGATTAAAATTTTAGGATACAGCAAATGTCAGTTACTTGTAAGTAACAGGAAACCTGTTTACAGGAGTTTATTATTATTTACATAAAAAGTCTGAAGATTGGCAGTTGGTTCAATGATTCAACGAAATCAGAGCTGATTCTGTACAATTCTTTTGCCTTTTGTCTGGTGGTACCAAGATGGCTGCTGCAGTGACAGTCATTATATTCATGCTTGAGGCAGGAGGGTAAGGGATGGGGTGTGTGATTTTGTCCTCTTGTCAGAAACATAAAAGGTTTTTCAGGTCACCTCGGCTTATGTCTGGTGACATGACCATTCCTCTATGCAGATAAGGTTGACAAAAGGAAGCATTTGGCACTTTGGTCTCTATTTTGGGAAGTGGGGTTGGATTGGCCTTGGGTAGCCGTTCAACACCATCTGTCTTTGCAAATAAGGTGAAAAATCACCCTTGAAAATATTTTAAGTTGCATAAACCCAGTTTTGTACCATAGATGATTGTTCCTCTGTATCTTCTTTAACCAGTATTTCCCTATACCCCTTAATTAATTCATTTTCTTCCCTCAAGGTTTTCTTTTTCTTTTTTTTTTAGAAGAAATATGGACTTTAATGAAGATTCTTTCCCTTTGGTATCAGTGAGACACGTGAAAACATCCAAACAAAAAGAAAAGAAAAAAGAGGGAGGTGAGGGTTTAGATAGTCCATGCTCCCTTATCCACAAAGCCTAATGACAGAGCAGGGCCAGCTCCCCTGTGGTTGAGGCAGGACCCGGCCTGGAGAAGGGATTCAGTAACTGCAGGTTTTAAGTGTCCCCAACCCCGGCCCCCACCCTCCCCTTGTGAAACTAACACTCTTCAGCCAAACTTCTGCCTCCCAGCCTCGCCGTGGGAGGTCCAAGTTTCTCTAGTCCTAGCTCACACTCGAATTCTCTCGGCGTCTAGTCTCTCAGAAAAGATAACGCCACCAGCAAAGGCCGGGGTGAGGAAAATGCCAATAGTTGTAAAAGGGCTTTGAAAAGTCAAAAAGGTGACGTGTAAATCAATTATTATCATTTTGTGCTCAGGAATAAGCTATGGAAAACAAATTAGGAAAGTAAATCTACAGCCCTAAAAGATACGCATATAAAATAATAAACAAATGCAGTTCCAAATCTACCGATGGTATCTGGGGATTGTCTACTGCTTTAGAGTCTCAATGCCCCTGTTCCCACCTCCACAAAATCCACCTAGGATGACGCTTCAGTCATCCCCCCACCACTCCAGCAGGGGGAGGCAGGGCAGAGGCTACAGGGGGAAGGGCTATACTTTGCCTCTAGAGTATAGCCTGCATGCAACATGGGAGGGGTGGGCTTACCAAATGTATATATAGACCCCCTGGGGTGAGGGCCCGCCCAGGAGGCAGTGAGCAAGGGAGGGGTCCATCTCCCCACTGGCTGGGAGGGGGCTCTGAGGCAATCGCTAAGGGTTGCATATCCCCGGGGAGAGGAGACAGCTGCCACTCCTGCCTCTGTTCGCCGACCTAAACTGGAGGGGTTGCTGAGCAAGGAGAGGACGGGGTCCCAGAAGCCAAGGTGTCAGCACCCCCATCCTTGACTTCAGGGGTCCAAGAACTCTTTGCATAAAATATCTCCAGGCCTAGGAGATGGTCAAAGGCACAAAGTTTAAACGCTGGGAGGGAGGGTTGTTGAGAGGGGTCTGGGGTACCCTGAGCCCAGGGGTAGACTCAAGGTGTGATTCATTCCCCCTTCCCTGGAAGGGTGATTGCTACACTGGGCCTATCACCACAGGACATTTTCCATTACAAGGAGGCATACTGCCCAGGCCTCCAGCACCACCTTGGAGAGGGGGGTATCCAGATGACACAGGAAAGTCAAGGTTTTCTAAGAAGCCATTTTTCCTACTTGCCTGTCACCCGTACAATGCAGGACAGAGTCTCGGAAACCCTAGAAATTATTTACGTTTCATTTCCATCAGTTTTAAATTTATTCTTTGACTCTTTAATATTGGATTGCCTTGGCCATTCCTCATTAGTTGGAGTGGTGACTCTATTTGCGTTTGTCCATTTCCTTTTTACCATGAAGAAATAGTGGAACTTGTGTGAAGGGTGCCTTTGCTCTTTCCGTCAGCTTTGCCGTCCTGTTCTGGACTGCCCAGGCCCAGGGCTGGGTTTCTGCCCCAATGATAAGAAGGCCACACTGACCTCTAGACTAGACACTCATGGTGCTTCTCTGTTGCCTGAGTTCTACATTATTAGGTTCCTTTGCCTCCTGAAACTGCTGCTTTGTGAACTGCTGGTTCACGTGGTCCTCTAAATCCCATTCATCTGGCGCTTCCAGACTTGTCCTTGTTATTAGGTCTCATTGCGTCAGCAGTTATGACAGACCCCTGACGAACAGAGAGTTCTTTCTTACCTACGAAAAATATTAGCTTTATTTTAGCCATAGCTGTTTTCGTAAGTGTGTGAAGAGCTGGAAAATTGCAATTAGTTTCAGATAAGCACAGCTGAAATAGTCTTGTTTTGTACTAAGGCAATAAATTGAAAGAAGGTTTGAGGGCATTGGGTCATTGTAGTTTCTAATGATACAACTAATGCATTATAGGTTCATGTATCATACTGGGACCTTGTTACTTATGAAATCTAACATAAAAGGATCTTAATGTGTCCTTAATAATCCTCGTGCCTCTTAATAAAAGCTCTTAATTTTTAGTCCGAGTCATCACATTTTTGTATCGCTGGCCCCCCTGTGGCCAAACTGAATACTTGACTAATTAACTTTAGTGAAAGAAAGACTCCTTAGGAATGTGCTGGTCTGCTGGGATAGACTGGCGACTCATGAAGTCATGGAAAGAGGATGAAATCATTTTGGTCATTCAGTGTCACTTTAAAAAAGAAAATTTAAATTGGCCGTTGCAGGCCAAGGAGGACAGTCTGCGGTTGGTGTTCAGGAGGCTACGTGCTGTTTTTCAGCTGCTTGATCCGTCCTGGCGGGTCGTCACACTCTGGCACTAGTGGTCATTTTTAACGGCATATGAAATTGAAAGAGACCGAACAAAGTGTTGCAAGGAAAACTGTGTTTTTTAATTATTAACATGTCCAGAATGAAATGGGGCTTTTTTTTTTTTTTTTTGTAAGCCAAAGAAGTGTATGTTTTTAAAAAGCAAGTCAAACTTGGCCACCTTCTCTCTCATGAACATCTGTAAGCATTGAGTTTAATGGCCTTGTAGCTGCTCTTGGCTGGGAGGTTTCTAGTTTTATTCCTCCGCTGATCCTCCATTTCACATGTCACTCTGCTTCCTCTTTTCTCCCATTGCCTGGGTCACATGGGTTTGCTTGTGTAGAAAAATTAAGAGGCTTTAGTTCTTTTTACAAACCTGAAGACCAGTGCACTGATCTGTTAAAAGCCTTTTTCTCCAAACCCCCATGAACAGTTGAATTGGATCTGCGCCAGCTGGAGCCTAGTTGTGTGTGGTTTGAATGGGAGGTGTCTGGTACTTGGTTTGTCTTGTCTGTATTTTCATGGAAATGGACTTGGTAAAAGTAGGTGGCCTAAGTTAGTTGGAAAAAAAAATGAGGCAACTCCTATAGTAGATGAAGACCTCGCAAAATAGGGCCTTAAGACACAGTGGTTCAAATATACTTGCTTAGACTTTCAACGTGAATGCAAAATTGGGTGATGACAGGCGTTTGTTTCTGCAGAATTGCCAGGTATTGAATTAATTGCACATTGAAATCACTGTCTTTTGACATCAGCCACTTTGTCCGTCTGAATTTTCCTTCTGAGTTACTTTTGGGGGGCATAATCCTATAGAATGGAGTTATATTTCAGTTGTTTGATTGGTACTGGTGGGTTGTCACACTCTGGCATTAGTGGTCATTTTTAATGGCATATGAAATTGAAAGAGACTGTGAGAAAAAAAAGGTACTGAAAATTCATTTTATTTTTGTTGACTTGGGTATGATTCAAATTGAGTTTTATTGAAAGATCATTTGCCCACTTTTTGCCCCCTTTCTCCATTTATTTTAAATAAGAAATTAAATCAGATGTAATAAAGATGTTTTAGTCACTTTATGTTATACTTTGAACTGTACCTTACTAAACCAACTTTTCATGGCCCATTTTGAAGGTCAGGACCAGTCAAAATGCTGAGTTTTGGTGAGTGACTAGTAGCAGACAGGATGACTTTCACTATTCATTTAATAATGTTTCGAGGTTCGTACTGTGTTAGGCTTTTGACATGTAATGTGAGGACAAAGAGGAGAGAGATATTATAGCAAGTCACCGAGAGTAGAATTACATCCTAACCTAGGGCTGAGCCACAGGTTGTTATGGGACTGCGAGTTGAGGCCTGCGAGCTGAGGTTGCTAAGGTCAATTCTAGCTGTCTGAATTGCAGTATTCAAGGAGTTCCATGAACTCAAGTTTCACCCAGCCAACTACAGATAACCCAGGGTTCTGATCTGCTGAGTGGGGACTTGCAATAGAAATCTCTAATCTGAGTAGTAGTATTGGGGTGCCTAGTTGTACCATTTTTAGTTTGGATTAGAATCCCAGTTAGTGACCCTGGGAAAGACTTTTCCCATTCAGAACCATAGCAAAGTGGAGCTAATTAGGAGCCAAGGGAGAAGCTAATCTCAAGATTGGGCATACGTGGTAGAGTCGATAGGGAAGACCATAAACAGGGTGGGCTCTCCCAAGCCTGCTGGATCCTGGGCTTAACCTCTTTTATTCTTACTTTTCTCATCTGTGAAATGATAATAGTTAATAATAGTAGTTACCTCATGGGGTTGTTTATGAACCTTAAGAAAGTACTTAAAATGGTGCCTGGGCCATATTGTTCAATGAATATGTTGGCTGTTCATAGATGCTGCCCACTCAAAGGAGTTAACTTAGACACAGGCTTGGTTAGAAATGGCTCATGGAGGGAGTTAAGTCTGAGCCAGTGGTTCTCAAACTTTAAGCATGCATCAGAATTAACCTTGAGGGCATTTCAAAACTGATTGCTGGGGTCCACCTTCAAAGTTTTTGAATAGGTTTTAAATCTGGTGTAGAGTTGCCAGATAAAATATAGTATACCCAGTTCAATTTGAATTTCAGATGCACAGCACCTAATGTTTAAAGTATGTCACGTGGTATTTGGAACACGCTTACACTGAAAAAGAAATACGTTGTTTATCTGAAATTTGAATTTAACTGAGCATCTCATTTGTTTTGATATTGCTAAATCTGGCAACTCTAGTCTCTTTGGGCCTGGGAATTTGCATGTTAAATGAGTTCCCTCCCAGGTGATACAGCTGCTGCTGGCTCAGGACCACACTTTGAGAACCTCTCAGTACTGCCTTGGGTGAAACCGAGGACTGTGCTGACAATTGCTTTTAAATAACGGTAGCATAAGATAGAGATAAAGTTCCCTGCGAGCGCAAAGGATAGATATCAAAGATAGAATGCAGTAATGTGAGTATCTAAATAGTGACAATTCAGTGGGGGCTATAGATATACTGTGTAATTCTTTTAAATAAGGAATATGAAGTCATCATTTATGAAGGTATGTAAATGCATTGGCCTAAATGAAGTGAAGATAATAGATTCCATTTTTTTTTTAGCATGATTTAAATTTAGCCATATCTTCATGAATTTCAGATTTATAGCCTTTTAATGCCAGGAATTATATTTTGGATTTGGAGTGAGAGGGCCGAGGGCCAAACTTTAAACTCATCTGTACGTTATATTTTCTCTTTAAGTCAGAGACCAGAAATTAATCACACAAGAGGCAGTACGTGAGAGTAGTTATTTCATGAGCTTTAGAATTACATTTATTTAACCCTCCAAGATTCAGTTCCTCATCTGTATAGTGGAAATACTATCTCATAGGGTGCTTGTGAGCATGATGTATGAGGGTACACATACAGCATGGCTTAGCGTGTAGTCAACACTTAAAGGTCGGCTAAAATGGGGTTAGGATTAACAAAACTCAGATCTTCAATTTGGTGGATAAATTCTTAAGCTATTGCTAATAAAGCCTCAGAATCAAGTTTTGTTTCGTTTTCTTGACCAAGAAGCATCATTGGGTCATGATGAATAATCAGTATGCATTGATTAAAGATGCATATTTAACCTTAGTTCCTTGGTTTATTACCCACCAGATTAGCTCCACAAGTGCAGGAACCATGCTTATTTTTTTCTGTTTTATCCTTGCTATCTAGAACAGCGTCTTCCATATAGTAGGTACTCAATAAGTACTTGTGGAAAGAATGAAGAATGACTGCCATTGGCAAACATTTTCAATAAACTATGTTTTAAAGATTTTATGGCTAGCTGTACGTAATCTTGTTATATTGGAAGATTATGTTTTTATGGGTTTATGTTAAAGGTTTAAAATATTTTAAACAACAAACCTGGGCTTATATACAGAATGTCAAGGAAAAATGGAAAAGTGTTTACATATTTGTGCATTTCTTTTAAAGTGCTGATGTGAGAATAAAGTCACTTGACGTTTTTTCCTCTTTCTTTTGAACCTTTTGATATACTCTGCTACCTTAAAAAATTTTTTCTATTTTTAAAAAGTCAATGTAAATAGGTAGTAAATTCACATGCCTCAGAATTCCAAAGTTTAAAAATGTATATGGTAAACAACTCCCTGCAACCTTTAACACCAGCCATCCTGTTAGCTTTCTGACAGGCAACTGGTATAAAAGCTTCTTCTGTTTCGTTTCAAAAATACTTTTTGCATAAATAAGCAAATATATTTATATTCTTTTCTCTCTTACTTTACATAAATGGTAGCACATTGTAAATACTGTTCTGAACATTGTTTTTTTTTTTAATTTAGTATATCATGGAGCTTTCTTTCTTACTCCTTTTTATGGTGAGAGAGTATTTCACTGTATTGATGTATCATAATTTATGTAACTAATCCCCTATTAATGGGCATTCAGCTTGTTTCTAATCCTTTGCTATCACAAGCAGAGCTGCAATATGAATGTCCTTTCGCACGTGTGAATATATCTGAAAGATAAATTCCTGGAAGTGGAGTTTGTGGGTCAGTTGGTATATACATTTGTGATTTTGACGGACACTGCCATAATGCCCACTGTAGTGGCAGTATGCCCATCTATGGTGGCAGCGGCCAATTTAAACTTTAGCTAAGCTCTGTTTGATGCTGTTTCTTCACATTCTTATCAGCACATTATATTACCAAACTATTGACTCATTCCCATTCTTTTTTGTTTATGTAAAAAAGCATTTTGTTTTAGTTTGAAATTGACTCCTCCTTTCTTTCCTTCTTTCTTTCTTTCCTTCCTTCTTTCCTTCCTTCCTTTCTCCCTTCCTTCCTTTCTTATTTATTTATTGCTGCATTGGGTCTTTGTGGAGCACGGGCTCTAGGTGCACGGGCTTCAGTAGTTGTGGCTTGTGGGCTCTAGAGCACAGGCTAAGCAGTTGTAGTGAACGGGCGTAGTTGCTCCGCGGCATGTGGGATCTTCCCGAACCAGGGCTCGAGCCCGTGTCCCCTGCATTGGCAGGTGGATTCTTAACCACTACGCCACCAGGGAAGCCCTGAATTTGACTTTTTCTTGTGAAGTTCAACACTTTTTTCATACATTTAAAAACTTTCTGTATTTATTTTTTTGTGAACTGTTCATTGAATAATTTTTAATTGTATCATTTTCCCCTTTTTATTGATTTGTAGAAATTCTTTATCAGGTAATTTAGGACTTTGAGATATGAGTTTCCAATTTTTTTTTCCATTTATCTTTTGACTTTCCTTACCATAGTTTTTGTCATCAGAAATATTTGATTTTTATTTTGTTTAATATATTAAGCTTTTCTCTTATGGGTTCTTTGTGACACATCTATAAAAGACTTCTACTGGCTTATAAGGTTACAATATGAGGAATTTATATTATAAATTATATATATGCACTATATGGTTATAATATAAGGAATTTTCTCATGATTTCTTTCATTAATTTTATAATTTTTTACATTAAAATTTTTAATGCATTTGGAAATTAAATATAAATTATGAGAACATCTTGACTTCTTTGACTTTGTGACCTCACTAATTCAACTAATTTATTTTGAGTTCCATTTATGTGCAAGGAACTTTGCTAGATACCCTCTTATAGGGCATCTTATCGCTTAGTAGGGTAGATAGGATTGCCAAAACAAATTACACATAAAAAAGCATGACAGATATAATATAATAGTAGAGATGTTTGGGAATGCAAAAAAGAAGAGTGATTAAGTGTGTATAAGAAAGGACAGGATTCATAAGGAAATGTGTAGGCCATACTAATTTTTAAGTGATTAGTGTCTTAAAACAATTTATATTTATAAGATGCTTATTAAAAATTTGATTTAGAAGAACAGGTACAGTCTGAGTTATAAGAGTGTTCAGTGTATGGCGTGAATAGATTGATGATATGATTCATATTTATAATAAGTCTGGCATCCCCAGTGATTTTTTTGTGTAGGAAAAAAAAATTAATCAAGAGGACTAGGGAAACTAACTTGAGAGAGCCAGTTTTCAAGATGGAGAGGATAGCAATGTAAGAACAGTAACATACCAACTTTATGATTTTGGAACTCCCTTTGAGAACCAGGAATAATTAATAAAGAGTTTTTAAAAGTCCAAAGTATAATAAGATAGAGCCTTAGATAAGTAGAAAGGTGATAGAATGACCTGTGAGGTGATAAAGAAAAAGAAGCTTAATCATGTGAGGAAATATTTAACACTTGGTACAATTGATGAAAGCAAGTAGCGGGTTTTCAGTCTCTCTACAGGACTTGAATGAAGGGAACAACAAAAGTATGAGATGTCTAAAGGGCATAAGAGATAAGAAAACAGCTTAAGTTTTGAAAGTAGGAAGAAATGACATAAGCTTCAGAAAAGTGCATGAAATTTGGTATCAGGCACCAGTAGGTAGTTATTTTCAACTAAGATACCAAATTGTTTTCAAAGTAGAGTAGAGATAACTTTGTAGTTAAACATGCATTAACTCAGTGTTAATAAGAGAATAAAGAACGAGAAAGATTCAGTATTAGGGGGAAAACCCCAAAATATATGTGGATTATATTTCAAATATATATGTGTGTGTGTGTATATGTGTGCCACACACACACACAGAAATTATGGTGGGCATTAAGTTTTGTTCCCAGAGAGCCAAAAGAAGTATAAAATATCCAATAACTCTTCAGTTTTTTGACAGTCTTCTACATTTCACGCATGAAGATTAATACTGTTTTTTTCCTTTGTAAATGAATCCTCAAGTTTCCAGGCTTCTCCCTGCGTACGTGTGGCAGCTGTTAGAGATTTGCACAACTAACGTTTTACATCTCTGTCTCAACTCAAATTTGTTCATGAGACCTATGCTGATCACCAGTGTACACACTTTTTTCTTTTCACCACTCATTTTTATGAGATAATGACAAAATCCAATAAAATATCAAATAGTTGTATCACTCCTCTGTACCAAGATGGCAGTGCTGCTGAATCTGAATTGTGAGCTGGCAGGAAAGGCCTCTGTGGATTAAGTGGAAATATTTGACAGTTCAGATTTGGTCTATAGAAGTCAAGTTACTAGTCCCAGTATGAAATGTATAGTAGATGGCACTGTGTGAGTACTGATGACCTCATGTACTTAGAACCTCTGCAGACTTTTCATACTAGGTTGCCAGGTCTCTTTAGACTGGGGATTGGGAGTCTGAGGTCTTCCAGCCTCAGCAGTTAATGATCATCCACTTCAGCCACATTTTAGAGTTTACGAGAGTAAAACCTAAAGCAGGTTTTTTTTCTGAGTGTATCAGCCGATTTGGTGGCAGAGATGTGATTAAAAGTCAAGTTCTCTGAGTTGCTTTATTGATGTTTTTCAGCACGTGTTGCTCCTTTACCATAGTGGTTCTTGATTTTCAGTGCACCCCAAGTGATACTTGGTAAAAAAAAAAAAAAAAAGGTTCTTTATCTCCACCCTCAGATTCTGCTTCAGCAGGTCTGGTATCTGGGCTGAAGAATCTACATTTTAAATAAGTATCCACTCAGGTGAAGATGGTGCTTCTGCCACCCCATGAGATGGGTGGTCTGCATCCTGCTTGAATCTGGAGCACATAGATGTTACACAGCCATGTCTCCCTTCTAGGAAGTGATGAAACCAGGACTTTTACTTAGTCCTCAGCATCTTTTTGATGTATAGTTTTCATGTTGTGGAAAGTGAAGTGGCTGATTCCACCTAGTGGTTGGGAACAAGATTTAGGAAGCAGCTAAAATCGGCTTGATTCTCTGCTTCATGGGACATAGGCTTGTTAATCACCAAAGTAAAATTGCCCAGTATAAGCCACCTTTAAATAGGGACTTAAAAGAAATAAGATTATGATAACTAATGTTTAAAAATGATTTAATTTGAAACTATTTAGAGGTGCTAATTTAAAAACTGTTTTCTTTGCACTTTCCAATCGTTATCCTATTGAGTATCCCAGGTGACCTTTCCCGCGTAGACAGTAGAATTTAGAATCGTTTCAGAACCCTGCCTTTAAGTAACTTATGGAAGATCCAACTTAAATATATCAACAATTAAGGTACAATATTAAAGGGATTATTAAGTGATTACTTTTGTGGCTCTGCGTCATGTAACGGTTCACAAGAGACAAGCATGACTCAGAATAGTGACCAGATAAGCCCTTTGATGTTCATACAGACCAGTGTCAACAGACAGAAGGGAGCCAGTGAGTGTAGACATTACTCATAAAAGTTAATAACTTTAGAAGGAAATTCAGTGAAAAACTAGGATTCACTGAAAAAAGTAGATGTGGAGATTTTCTGCATTAATGAGCCATTGGTTGAAAATGAACTAGAAGATGATGGAGAGAATCTAATGGAAAAGGCAGTAGTATTTACGAATGAAGACTTTTCCAGGAGATATTAAAACAACCAGGCAGTTATTCGAATGGTCATACTTGTTTGTGCTTAAAGGTATTTTAACACAACATTCCAGTCTATTTTCTTTTGTTTCCCCGTCATTAAAGCCTAAATTCTTGTCTAGAATGCTGTCTAAATTTCTGTTCCAAATTTGCAGCGATGCAAACAGTAAATCTGAATCATAGCAGTGAATAATTGAATAGGCTCAAACATGAACCTGCCTGGAAAAGACAACTGGAACTAAAAAATCAATAAGCGTAGGGAAAAAAGCTTGTACAAGCTTACTCAATATAAAAATAGCAGTAAATCAAGAATAGTAAACAGCCAAGTTGCTTAGATAATCGTTTTACTTTGAACAACATAAACAGGAAGAATTGATAGTTTCTGTGTATGTATATGAGAGATTTCTAGCCATTGAAAAGTTATGGCAAAATGAAGTACAAGCAAAAAATAAAAGGAATTCCTTCTGGCATACAAAAAGCACTTTTAGTATAAAATAGTAAACTTTAGGGAAGATATATTACTCATTTGAAGAGCCGTTGGGAGTCTGGGGAAACTTTGGGGACATCTCTAAATGCCATCCCGCTGAAACAGCATGCTTTTGATGGCTGATGAATAATCCAAGAATAGTGATATCTGAATATGATCTTCAGTGACTGAAAATGGCTTGCGACCCCACCTCCTATTCATAACTACCAGAAATTTTCCAATTTAATAAACTCACTTCTTCATTATGAAGCTGGGGAATGTTTTGGGGAAACAGTCTATTAATAATTTTTGAGTTTTTCAGTTAGATATCTTCCATTTACCATGAAGCCCTAGCCAGATTGTAAGATAATATTTAAGGATATGACCATATGATAAAGCACTTACTATATGTAGGGTAATTTGAAACTCTACTAATTGTGAAAACAGGCGTGTGGTCATATATGGCTGTCATAATACATGAACATTAGATCTTGAATATAGTTAATATGTTGATTTTAGAGCTTCTGATTAATAAAAGAAAGCCAGTACTAGTCTTTGATGCATATAATACTCAAAAGTTTACAGAGAATGTTAGAGCTGGAATGAACCTCATTTTTAAAGTGTCTCTAAACTGAGATCTGGAGAGGAGAATTGACTAGTTATGGACAGAGAAAAATAGGAATCCAGTTTTTTTTGGTTTTTTTGGCACCAGTCCATATAAGCCACTTAGAAAAGTAGAGGAAGGACCAGTTTCAGTGACAGAGACTGGAGATAGGGTGGTGCTTGCCTTATCCTCTGGCAAGTCTTCACCTCTGGTCCTCTACTTGGGCCCATCCAGTTGAAGAATCATCAGAGGCAACTCTAATAAGTGGGGAATTAGGGACCCAGGAAAGTGTGGTAATGCACCCCAGAGCACACAGTCCTGTAGCACTTCATGGACTTAGAGCTGGGCCTTTAACTGCCAACCTGGGTTTTGATTTGTAGCCTTCAGGGTTGTATTTTCCTGTGTTAATTATGAATTAAAGATGCTGGGGACTTGACTTCTGCTGTGAGAAGCTATTCTTCAGCCTTGGGAAATTTTAAATACCTTTGGTTACATGTTATAATTCTTGGAGTTATTATGTAGCACATGTAAGACATTTTGTGCTTTCAAAGTACTTCTTAATATCATTGGCTATTAGGTAAGACTTCTCATAAGCTACTGCTCTCATTAATAGTGTGGGTAATTCTACATTATTATTTATGATCAGCGTCTGATGTGAATAAGTAGAAAGTGTGTAGCATGTGAAGAGATAGCTCTGGCTCCTGAATGCACCACAGTGTGTGTGTGTCTGCATGTGTGTGTATACATATGTATATAATTATATAGTCATATATATGATTATATAAACAATTTTTACATAGATAAAAACTGTACACAAATATAGTATTTAAATATTTATATACACATATACCAATGCGTGCACACACATATGCTTTTAAAGATATATTTAGGGAGAGAATTACACTCAATTTAGATTATAATCGTTTGAACTAGATTGTAAGCTCCTTGAAAGCAGGCATTTTAAAATAACCTTGTCGTTACTCTCACTTATAGACACCGAATAAAAATATTTGCTGATTGCCCTGGTTTTAGTACTAAGTAAGGTGGCGATTGTTTCTGAAGGATAATTAAGGTCAGGTCTCTTTCGTTCCGTTGTCAGTTTGTCTAAAAGGGTTGCTGACCTGCCACTGCTGCTCACTGCCTTTCTCCTGAGATGTCTGCTCTTCACGTGCACGAAAGATGAAGCTGGTGATCAGCGTAACCATGGCTTCTCTGAAATGTCCGAGTCCTAACTCTTGTTAATATTGTACTTTTGTCTCACGCTGGCTGCTATTCTTTTCTTCTTATTAGAACGTTGCCTCTGGCCTTTGCACCCAAATGCATCTGAAAAGATGTCATCTATGGAGACGCTATTTGTTGAAGGTTTGGAGCCTCTTGAAATTGAAATATTATCTTTTGTCTTCAGTGGTGATAACAAATCTGTTAGAAGCAAGTTTTTAGAAGGAATATTAGAAGAATATTATATTCAAATGTATTGTAGGTCAGTGAAGTGCTCACCAAAAATCAAATAATTGTATTTATGATCATACACGTTTGTTGAAAAGAAAGAGATGTGCAAAATTCTCAGCCTAAGAAGTTTTAAAGTGACTTTTTTTCCCCCAAAAGGAAGTTAATATGTATTCATTATATGTACTTTCAGAGGTACTACATTGCTTTTATCTCCTAGATCTAACCTGTCACCAAATCTTGTCATTTCCTGTTTGCTTTAGATTTACCTCTTGTGGCTTCCCAATCTCACTTTTCCCACCCTGTCCAAGTCTTCATCACCTCACACCCACATTACTGTACGCCTACTGTTCTCTCTAATTCTGATCCATTCTGTGTACTGTGTTTTCAGGGCACGTTACTTACATCTCGACTGGAAAGCTTGATCACAAAGTGGACAGGAGAGGTGTTGACTGGTAGTAGAGCATTAACTTTAAAAAGAGGTCCCCTTCACCTTCAGAGATGGTTACGGAGCCATAGCACATACAGTACTGCTTTAGATGTTGAAAACATTTAATACATGTTTATGTGAATTAATAGTTTCCTTGATTTTAAAATTTTACTGCTTTGGCGGTAGGGTATAGGAATGGGACGGCTGTAGACAGAGGTCAATCTTGTATGTTCAGTGTCAGAAAGAATAAGTTCTGGGAATGAGTAGACAAATTTCTTGAATTTGAAGTTGTAATAAGCACAGTAGAGCAAAGTGGGTTTACATCATAGCGGTGCCTCTCTCCTTCCACACTGCTTTGATGCCCAGTGGTGTACAGTTCAAACATATTCTGGGGAGTGCTTATAACAGTCCTCTAATTTTCCCCCTCCCTTTCTTCACCTCCAGGTTCATCTTAAATGAACTTCTCCTCAGTCCCATAAAGCCAGTCTGTTTCTGCATTCCTCAGTTCTGATTTCTTTTGGCAGGAAGACTAGATGTGGTTGACAGATTATAACTGAAAAGGGCTTTGGTAATTGCCCGTTCTGTTCGGTGACTGTGTTGCTGACAGATGGGCACAGTGAATATTGAAAGTGTTCTGGACCTCCGTACACTCCTTCAGCTTGTGAGTGGTGAGCACTGCCAGCATTTTTCTTACTATCTATTAGCAAATTTAAAAAGAATCACTTGGATCTTTACCTCTTTTTTCAACCTAACACTAAATCACATTTATGGCGAGGTTCTCTCCCACCTCTTCTACTCCCCCCTCATTATATATTTTTTTGGAATAGAGAAAATTCTCAAGATGTTAGTGCAGGCTGGCATGAATGGGTGCCAACAGTTCTTACAGACTTGTTAGAAGATTTATTTTTTGCCTGAGAATTACACATATGGCCTAGAATGATAATATTAGGATCTGTGTTGGTTGAGATAATTGGCAGATCACACCTTAAGAAAAGTGATTGGTTGGCTTGTCTCTTTAATTTTAATCCATTGTCTCCGTCACAGTCAAATTACCATTATGTAGTATATTCCTGTGCCTTTTTACAAAACTCGTATAACCCATTTATAGGGGGTATCTGTTCGTTGAGCTTGAATTATTGAAAACATTCTCTTACTTTGGCCAGTTTAGTTACAGCCAGCAAAATCAAAATGAGCAAAGGAACGGATCCCAATAACCTCAGCTCTATAAAGATGGTTTCTTAAGGGGAAGGAACAGTCACCACCCTGATAACATTAGAGGTGATCTTACGCAGTCTCAGTAGAAAAATAAACATTCACAAGTGAGAAATGAGACTGTAAAACCGTCTCAGTGAAGACTGGTTACCAACATGGAGACAGAATGTTGGACTGCAGTGTCCTGTTGGAGAGGTAACTGAGCCCTTAGCACCCATAGAGCCCTTTCATCACACAGCAAGTGTTTACTGAGGTCCTTGAGGTTTAGGGCAAATTAATCCATGTGTTTAACTTCAGCGATGACAAATAAGAGGATGACCTTTAAAATATCCATAGTCATGTTAATTATTACTTCAGCCTTTGTGTAATTATTGGCATTGTACCACAATCTTCTTGTAACACACCTAATTCTTCTGATGCTGATAATAGACATTTATTTCTGCTTCTAAAAAGATGCTAAGGTAAATTACCTTCATTTGTTTTTTTTACTTTCTAGTTCTGTTATTCACTGTTTGTGTGCATGTGAGTGAATGAATGAGAGAGAAAAAGATAATATGCTCCAGGTTGGATATATATTTTCATTTGTTAATAAATGGAAGATGCTCACATACTTGTAGGCACAGAAGCTTGGACTTGGCAGTCTCTTTCACAATGTAATTTAAAGATAAATATAATCAGAAAGAATAAATTATACAGATGATAGAGCTGGAACACATCTTTGTTAAAGTTTGGATAATGTTTTAGATTAGAAAAGTAAAATATGTTACTTCCACTCACCCTTAAATATTCAGTCTACTTAATGCATTCATCAGAGTTTAGGAAGCTAGGAAACAGTCGATGAAGTAAGAAACTTGTATTTGTCTCTTTTTCCCCTTTAATAATATTTTTCTTTACAAAAATTTTTTGAACTACAAAAATGCCACTTTGTAATTTCCTGGATCACCTTGTAACTGTTCCTAAGCCAACTGTTCCTACAAATTATTCCAATGATTATTATAAAGTTAGAAGGTCTCTTGGACAAAGTCTAGTCTACATTATAGAGGACATAACTGAGACACACACACCCCCGCCCACCCCAAAGTTAAGTGACTGGTTTTAGATTGCACAACAACTTAAGTCATGGAATCTGTAGAAGAACCCAGATCTCCTTGTTTTTACTCAGTACTCTTGCTTCTAATCATGCTGCTTCCTACCGCACTTGCAGTCTGGATGAGTTGCCTGTAAACGTCAAGAAGTTTCTGACTTCCCCCCAGAAAATGTGTGTGCGAAATCCAAAGGAATTCCCTGGTGGTCCAATGGTTAGGACTCTGTGCTTCCACTGCTGGGGGCCCAGGTTCAATCCCTAGTCGGGGAACTAAGATCCCACAAGCCACGCGGCCAAAAAAAAGGAAAAAAAAACCCAACAGACTATAGGAAGAAAAAACTAAGATGGATCCATCTGGTTTATTTGGAAGGACATTATTGCATAGTGAAATACTAGCACAATCAAATCATAAAAGTATGTGTTCATAATTGGAGACAAATCAGCATGGTAGAGATTATAGATTTTCAGAATAGTACAGATGTTCCTTTCATAATCCCCCTAATAGGTACAGATTTTCCCAACACTGTATATATATTTGATACTGTTATTCTTATATTGTCTTAATTTGTTGAAATTGTAGTATTTATCTTTTGTAATGGGATTGTAACATGGGATTCAAAGAAAAGGAAGGCTGTGGTT
Organism: Neophocaena asiaeorientalis asiaeorientalis; assembly: GCF_003031525.2. NCBI lineage: Eukaryota > Metazoa > Chordata > Mammalia > Artiodactyla > Phocoenidae > Neophocaena > Neophocaena asiaeorientalis. Next base: position 2,525,084 of record NW_020172457.1, on the reverse strand, counting down.
CTGTATCATCCCTTTTGACCATATTTCTCTCTTTGAACTTAGCTTCACCTCTCATCAAATGCTTAGTGGGATTTTCATGATTTACCTGGCCATTCTTAGCCATAGAAAGGACTCTTTTTACATTACTTGATGCTCCAGATCCTTGAATCCTGTTCCCACATTGCTAATTATTTACTGGCGACTAAACATCTGACTTCTTATTCTCCAGTCACATGGTTTTTTAACTTGGGATATATTTTTATATCTCAAAATTAGAACTAGAATTTCTCATAGCCATTATATTTCTTATCATCTTGGCTCACTTGAAATACAAACATGATTTAAAATACATATAATCCTGATATGGTTAGATACTTTGGGTAGCTCCTTGGATTGATAGGTTTTGTGTACCTTTGCATAAAAATGAGCTGCTTCACTTTGGGGGATTATCAGTCAGCTTGCATACGTTTTTTTAATAACTGAAAAGTGAAGTGATGAACTGTCAGTTTTATAAGACTGTTGGCGTAGCTGTCAAAGTTCTAAGCATTCTTTGCAATGTTAAGCTGGAGTTTCACAGGTCATTGAAAGAAACCAGAGAAACAGATCTTTAATAACATTGCCTTCTCCTTGTTCCCTTGGGTTTGTAGTGAAGAACAGGTGTTGGGGGTGGTGCTGAAATTAGTTTGGAGTCATGAAAAAAGCAAATACAACTCTTCCAGGCGGCTTAGGGCAAAATGACTTTGGAACACCACAAGTACTCTGCCCTCATCTGAGAAAATGCTGCGTATGTTCAATAGCTCATAATAACCGGGAAAACTCTAGGATTACATAAATAATGAATGGGCTCAAAATGCAGTGGTTTTTGTAATGTAGATGAAGGTAAGATATTTTGTCAGGACTGAAATTTGCATATTAGAATAATTTAGTTATCTTGTTCTTTAAAGAAATAAATGGCTATGAATATTCATGGTTCAATTAAAATATTAATGGTATACTGATACTTCACTTTTAGGTCTCCAGCCATCCATAAAGAGTTTTATTTAAACTTGATTAACAGTAAAGGGATGCTTTAGCATAGAGTATAATAAGTTGGCTTTTTGTTTCTGAAATGGAAATGTAGTACCTGACAGTAAATAATTTGTTTATTCTTGTAATACATCATTTCTTTGCATAAGAAAAGATCATTCTTGAGTATAGAGTAAGGCATAGACATAGTATGAATATCTTTTGGTGCTTAAGAACTTTTTTATTTTTTTTTAAGCACTACTATTTGTCATTACTAGATAGTTGGGGTCTCTTGAGTTGCTTCATTGACTTAATTTAAAATTTTTTAATTGTGGTAAAATACACATAAAATTTATCATCTTAACCAGTGTGTAGTACAATGTTATTAAGTACATTCACCACCATCCATCTCTTGAAATTTTTCATCTTCCCCAACTGAAACTCTGTACCTATTAAACAGTAACACCCTATTACCCGCTCTCCCTGCCACTGGCAACCACCATTCTACCTTCTGTCTCTGTGAGTTTGACTAGTCTCTGTAAGTGGGATAATATAATACTTGTCTTTTTGCGACTGGCTTATTTCACTTAGGATAGTGTCCTCAAGTTTCATTCATGTAGCATGTGTCAGAATTTTCTCCCTTTTTAAACCTGCATTATGTTCCATTGTATGTATATGCCACATTTTGTTTACCCGTTCATTCATCTGGTGGATATTTGAGTTGCTTCCTGCTTTTAGCTATGTAAGTAATAATATATGGATATTTTGAATAATGCTGCTGTAAACATCGTTGTACATATATCTCTTTGAGACCTTGCTTTCAATTCTTTTGGATATATACCAGAAGAGGAATTACTGGGTCATATGGTTATTCTATTTTTAATTTGTTGAGGAATCACTAAATTGCTTTTCATTTTACATTCTCATCAGTAGCACACACAGGTTCCAATTTCTCTACATCTTCATCAACACGTTATTTTCTGTTAAATGTATGGATTTTAAGCTATGTGAGTTACATATACTTACTGTATAGACTCAAACAATGCAGAAAAGTGTACAGTAAAATTGAAAATACTTCTTCACTCCCTCTTGACTGATTGGGTGGGGGAAGGAGAAGGTATAAAGGACAGGGAGAAGTGTGAGATGTCCATTTGCATGGGGAATTGGGTAGTAGAAGGTTTAGCTTTGACAGAAGAAGGCCAGATGTAGAGATGAGTTCAGATTGTTGAATTTGAAATGTATGAGGTACTCAGGTGAAATCTGGAGCTTGGGAGAGAGGTCAGGGCCGTACATGTGTTTGGGTGTTATTCGTATTCAGGTGGTAGTTGATACCGTGATTGTGTATTGGATCGTTCAGGGAGAGGCGAACAACAGAGAATTGGGGAGCAGAACCTTGGGGGCCTCGACATGTAGGGATATATGGAGACCACACTCACCTAAAGCCATAGTCCTCAAAACCCCCTTCTTCCTAAATTTCCTTTTTCTCTCAAGATAACAGCATTCTCAGTGTAGCTGGAATCCAAAATTGCTGGTCCTCTCTGTCAATTATCTTTGCCTAATCTGTCACCAAGTTCGTTTTTTTTCCTTTTACAATACTTTCAAATCTGGCATTTGTTTTTTTTTTTCCACTTGCATCATTGTTTTTCGGGCCTTTGTTGGTAGTCTATTGCAGTTTTCTCTTAACCTACCTTCTTGTCTCTAGAATTTTCTCTCAGACTTTTATCTACTTTTAATATATCAGATTTCTATATAAGCTTTCAAATGACAAAGAAAAGCTCTACTGTTTAAGAAAAATAAAGTTTGAACGTGTTCATTTGTAAAAAGACAGGTCCTGACATTTAAGGCCCTGCAGAGTCCATCTCTAATTTTTCTTTTTGAATATAAATCTCAGCATAAATTCTAGGTTTTTGCCTTTCTGCAATATTTGATGCTCCTGAATTTTCATTCCTGCCTTTTCTTACGCTGGTTCCATTACCACCTTCACTCCTCACTCACACAAAGGCCCAACTCAGCAATTCAAGTCTCATTTCTTCTTTGAAGAGGAGGCAGTGTGGTGCTACATAAAGAACTTTGTGTAAATCCTTGTGCAGCTACCTACTATCTGAGTAACTCTGAACCACTTATTTTTCTGAATTTCAGACTCCTGATTTGTACAATAGGCTGTTGTGTGGGTTTAATTAATAAAGTGAAATGTGAAGCACAGTAGTTAATATTTCTTATCTTTGCCCCTCTGGGTCATTTCATTTCATTCATTTATTTATTCATTCAACAAATAGTTTCTTTTAGCACTTCTCTGGGCAGCGAGGATGCTGCAGTGAACAAAACGGACAAAAATCCCTTCCGTGGTGGAACATATGTTCTAGAAGAGGAGATGGATGATAAACAACATAAGAAATGTATAATGTTTTAATAATGATAAATGTGAAGGAGGAAAATTAAAGAAAAGGGAGACATGAAATATCAACGGGGAAGGTGGAAATTTTAGATAGGGTAGCTGGGGAAGGCCTCTCTGAGAAGTTTTCTGTTTAGAAATCCTGAAACACTTGTCAAAATCCTAGTACTTAGTCTATGACACATTGTTGTTTGCCTAGAAGTGGGTGCTTAGACCCCAGCTTTGACCTCAGCTCCATTACCAGCCTCCTTGCACTGAGGAATACATTTGTATTAGCTCTCTTTTTTCCTCACCCCTCTTTTATTGCAGTGAAAATATATCATCCTGACAAGGAATTGATGCAGTATCAAAATATAACTGGAAGTGGTACAAAAGGCAAGGCCTTCATTTCCAAGAGGAGGTTGATGGGATCCCATGAAAGTTAAATATTTAATACTTGTTTCATCTAACTTTTATTAGGCCAGACACTTATGATTGCAAAATCAACCAGAAGAATAAAGACTAGTTGCCTCCATCAGGCATTATTTATGGTGCTTTGGAGAATTTGAATGAGGATGGCAGTGCCTTTGAGTTTCATAATGAAAACTGGACCTCTTAGGGGAAATTGCCTGCACTGAGAACTAAGTGAAACTCCAGTGCTCACACTGAAACTGAACTAGACTGGCCTTGGAAAGGTGGGGAGTCTGCAGACAATTTTATTCAAATCATTCGTCTTTTACAAGGTGTTTACATGTCAGACGGAACAAAAATCGTCAAGTAAAATGTCCAAGTTTTAGCATCGCTGTTTGAACCCATCAGCAAAATCAGATGATGGCTTGAATATGTAATTAACAGTTAAATTTTCCTCCATATTTCTTTAGCTTCCAGCCTACCAGGCAGGAAATTGGAATCAGAAAGAGGGACTCAGAATGTGCAACTCTCATTTCTGGTTCAGTTTTTTCCAAAGAAAAGTTATCCTGAGAAGAGTTAAATTTCCTGCCAACAATGACATGAAAGCTATGTTGTTGCTTTTGCTTTTGTTTTGAACTTTGAAAAAAGAGAATTCACCAAACACTATACTTTGATTAGTTCGAGCCGTTGTTCTCCCCTCGGGGGACTGTAGAGTATAATTTCATCGCACAGAAAAGTGGTACCTGAACTGGAACCAGAGTTTGAGCTTGTTTTTCCCTTGGGGATTTGACATTTTCTGTTTCCTGACATTTTTACCATTGTTAGGCACACTTCTTTGTGTTCTTGCCCTATATTCATCCCCTAAGGGAATTAGCGTATTTTATCTACTGGAAGGCAGGTATGCCTTTTGTTTTGGACAAGCCATTTAATTGTTCAAATAAATCCAACTATAGTGTAATAGGCCAATCATTAGGAACTGGGCCATGTGGCAGCATTTAGATTCATGAGACCCAGATCCTCAGTTCAATCCAGAAAGGAAATTAAATACCACATACACAAAATGAATGATTTTCTTTTCTCTCTCTTTCCTTACCTGGCCCTTCCCACTCCATCCTTTTAAAATATTAAATTGCATCCTAAAACACAAACAAAATGCCATTTGTCTCAGTGTTTCTGGCTTGCTTATTTATGGTTTTCTGTGTGGGAGAATGATCATTTATTAGCCATTAAGTAAAACAGTAACAAAGATTGCCTTTTTTTTGCCATTCTATTTGTTTTATATAAAATAAGAGGTCCAAATAAAAAGCAAATGAAGGCCTAGCAGTTTTCTGCTCCCATTTCAGCTACTTTGATGTAATTCCATTTTAATTACTCATTTAAAAAATATGTAGTCATTATTTCCTAGCAACATTGCCTCTTTTCCTTCATTTTTAACACTGTATATATTTGTTTGAAAAATATGCCTTCTAGAACTAAGTTGCTGATATGAATTTGTTAAGGGGCTTATTTAACTGTTTGCAGACATGAGTTCTTTTAGATCTGTACACTGCTGGCCAGAACTGGCAGCTGACTGGATTATGAAAGATGACACTTGGTTTTGGAGGATTTAATGAATATAGGTTTGAGAATTGGCTCATTTGCTTTCATTTGCCCTGTGCTGTGGCAACAAGGTGGATTCAGATACAAAGATGTGTGGCAGTGACGTTGTATCCTGAGAATATAATATGAGTCTCTTGAGTCTGTTGAGTGTGCTAACCAGTTTTTGCATTTTTCCCATTCCAAACTCTAAAATTCACCTGCTGGGATTATTCTTTGGCCAAACAAAAGTATATCAAGATCTGGACTTGAGTTCTTTGCAGCTCAAGAAGCCTTTGGAAAGCATTCCCTTTCGGCCACTATACTGCATGCAGGAATGTACACATTTGGGATTTCCTAGAGAGTCCTTCAAAAATCACAGATATTAATCAAAGGGATTACAACTTCAAAAAAATAGGAAAAAATGAGGCCGTGAAAGATCCATCCAACTACTACATAGATATTAATCAAAGGGATTACATCTTCAAAAAATTAGGAAAGTCTCTCATTTTGGTCCCAGTAATTCTTCTCAGCCTTCGTTTGTTGTGAAACACAGGAGAGAAAAAGTACCACTTTTTCTAAACAATCACCACTTCTGTGCTATAGGTAAGTATTGTACAAGTGAAGCAGGAGAATGAATACCATCTAGGCAAGGAGAGATTTGTCAAGGCAAGCTTGGAGATGCTGCTTTATTGTTCTGGTTGTAGACGCTGGCATTTCTTCCTTAGCCTGGGTTTCTCCAGTTCACTATCGGAAATTAACTCTGGTAATCCTTACCCAGCAGGCATAACCTTCAGAGCCTGAGATAATCCAGCTCGAAATCTTTCAGCCATAGGCCATCTTGCTCCTTGAATTACTAATGTGTATGTAATTATATAATGGGAATCAGCTCATCTTTGGGAGTCAGGATTGAGAAGAATAGCTGATGAACTTCAGTGGTCAGATCTATATAATCAGAGAAGATCTTTACAGATGGAAGCTCTTGAATTATATAGGCAGACCTCCTGGTTTTAGATTCTTCAGTTCTGCGTTTCCCACACATCGAAGGATTGGCTTTAAAAGACAATTCTTTTCTTTCTACATCCACTTGTCACAACTCCTATACCTCACTTTTCCAAAATTCTTGTAACAGTGTGTTTCTATAATAGATGAGCAAGCATATTAGAGCAAACATAATAAAATATACATCTTAAAAACAATATACAGAATAGATTATTAAGCAAACAAAAATAAACCGATTTTTATTCTGATTAAATATTAAAACAAGAATAAGTGCATTTTAATTTCCTATCAGAATCCACATTTTATGTGGTTACATAAAGTTGTAGTAGAATATAGTAATTTCTTAAAATGCATTTATCAAAAGAATTCCTGTGATACCTAGCTGTACATGACATAAAAAATAAGTAATATTTTTCCAACAAGTAGAGTTGGGGGACAGTGATTAAGAGACTATCCTCAAACCAAAGACAGTCATATTGAACCATTCTGGGTGTCATTGAGGCAAAACTATCACAGCCTGAACTGAGAGAGGAATTTTAGAATCTAAGAGTTTCCAGAAACCTTAAAGGGGAACCAGCTTGATGTTAAATGCTGAAATTATGTGGACTCTCTTGTGTCCAAAAGCCTACCTCTTATTTATTATTTCATTTGTTTTGGTATCTATTATGAGATATTTGGAGAAAACGTGGTATGATTCTTACCCTACAAAGTACAAATTCATGTCCAAATTGACATTTTTTTAAAATTTAATTTTATTTATTTATTTTTAATGTATCAGGTTCTTGTTAGTTATCCATTTCCAACTTGACATTATTTCCCCTAAATATCACATTACTAGTTAATTATAGGACAGATATTGGAAACTAGACAGCTCCCTTGACTGTTGAGAACGTTCCTTGCATTACCTAGCATTTTTGTTTGTTTTAAACCACTAACCATCTGTAGGGATCTTGGGCAAGATGCTACACCCTTTGGTATCTTGATTTTCTCATCAATTGCTTTAGTAACACACTACTATGAGGCTCAGATGAGAGTGTGATTGCAAAAGCAGTTTGGACATTTAGCAACTATGTTATTTTAAAGTACTGTTATTTGTATAGACTTGTTTTCTTCAGTGAAACGAAGGTGCTGTAGTTTCCCACTTGTCCAATCATCTAGGTGCTGTGTACCCTCTATTATCTGCACTAATGGAGAGAATCAATGTTGTAAATTTTCCCAAAAAGGCAGATAATTAGAAAATCATTTAGAAAATATTTCAGTATTTACATGTGGGTCCCTCCAATGTTCCAAGAATTCATAATTCAGGAGACAAAAGCAAAAAAACAAAAAAAAATTCAGTCTGATTCAGAAGAAAATAAGCATCTTTACAACTTTGCCATCTTATCCCTTTGTTCCTCCACAGCCCGTTGTGGGCCAGAAGTGCATCTGTGTCTCCAACCAGTGAAGGGTCTTAGCTTAATCATTGGGTTGACTTATTGATATTTCGAACCTTCGTCTGGTCAGATAGGAATAGACATTTGCAAAATAGCCTTTTTCTTAGCTTCTGTAGAAGCATCAGCTACATACAGATTATGCCAAGAAAGTACATAATTAAATATTGTCAATATACATTTGAAAGCAGGTTTGCTGTGAATCACGGATCCTGGGACTAATCCCCTAAAGATTGTCCTGGTAACAGTGAATAGAAATGTGACAGATGTAGACTCCCTTGTCCAGCCTCTCCCTTGTTGATATGCTGCTTTTGTTTTTGAATTAAGAAATAATTTATTTGGCATGTTCTTTTCTTTTTTATCATAGACCTCTTTGTGATTGGGGTGTTTTTTCAGGGGTAAAAAATCTCAGATTGGTTTTTTTAGTTCATCGAAATGCTTAATTTTGATGTCTGTTGGTGTCACTGGCCTGCAATATTCACTCATAGTTACATTATTTCTATTCAGAGGAATCTCTCCCCTTTTATTAGTAGAAAGATCTGGTGGAAATATCTCGAGATAGAAGGCAGTCTGTGGAAGTGTTGGAGCTGTCTGTATGTGTATATGTGTGCATATATATATATGCATATATGTATGTGTGTATGTACATACACACATATGGGCCGATGTTTTTTACGAATTAAGAGTGAACACATTCCCTTCGATTCTAATAGATTATAAACCACTATGGATTGTTGTATGTCTATCCCACCATTTTGTGTGTGTGTGTGTGTGTGTGTGTGTATGTATGTATGTATAGTCATTCCCTGGTGGAGCTCCTCTATAAATATACAGAACATTTCAGTGCAACCTCTCTCTTCCTCTCCATGCCCCCTTACTCCCTGCTACTTTTCCCAGGTTTCTCCTAGTTGGGGAGAAGAGAAAAGCCCTAGAGTATAGCAGACAGGATGGGCTAGCAGTGCGCCGCTTCTCTTTTCTTTCCTTCTCTGATGACAAAGAACAGCTCTGCTGTGCTCTCTACAGGAGCAGTCGTGGCAGCTGCTGTATCTTAAGGTATGATCATGACCTTTGCCATTTCACCAGGACGTAGCCTAAAAATAGAGCTGGTGGCAGAGTTAAGTCAAGCTTCGTAGCCTTGTGAACATCTGGGACTTGTGTCTCTTGCCAACAGAGCCTTGGCACCAAAAATGCTCTGTCCCAAATTTCCGGTTTGAAGAAAGCCTCTAGATCATCTCTGGGACACGAGGGCAATTCAATCCAGATCCTGCACCTGCCCACCCAGCTGGTCACCAATTACCCAGGTTCACATTTTGCATTGCTCTTGTTGACTGTGTAACCTTAATTGTGACTACGTGCCTAAATGGCAATGTATACGTGGATGTGCGTGTGTGTGTATTTGTATAAATACACAGTTTCGAGTGTAGAAGTGCACTATGGTATCCTAAACAAATCTTATCTATAGAATGTGTATAGATGTAAACTTCTTAGAATTTCGCTGAATTGGGTCCAGCATGATGCCGACGCACTGACTTTTATGAAATTGGTTTTTATTAAAGTCTGCAGGTTATTCTTGTCCTGACAGTGGCTTTGATTAAGCACTGTATTAGGGTCATATCCTAGAATAACAGCATTTTGAAATCCCTGGCTGTTTCTGAAAGAATTGTGATTAAAGTTCTGGCTCTTTTCCCATGATTACTAATGTCTGCTGAGGGTTGAGTTTCCCTGGTTGCTATTGGCGATTGAGTTGTGTGGCAGCCCCTTGTGCTCTCTTGCCAATATCAGTAGCATTGTCCAGGGGAAAGTGATTTTGCATTGAAATGCCAGAGCTAAAAGCTGTAACAAAATAAACATAGGGTCTAGGGTTTCTGGTGTGACTGTAGAGCTAGAATGGGAATGTTTCCTAAAGTCTAATTCATCTGTGATTGAATTTCAGATGAAACAATGCTGCTGTGATGAGAAGGGAGAGAAACCCATCTAAAAGAGATTATGGGTGAACAGGCCGAGGAATAGGATATGGCAGGGTGAAATCTAGACAATCAGATACTTCAGCTTCAACTGGGCCTTTCTTCTTGAGAGGAGTGTTCTGTGCCTTGGCATGAGCGCCGCAGGCAGTGGCACACTTGGGAACCCCATGCTATTAGGAATGATCTCTTTGCCTGCTAATGGGAAGTGGAAAATGAGCTCCTTTCTTATGTGTGCAGAAAAAATATATAATAAGTGTGTGTGACTGTCAAGAAGTGTGTTTTCCTAGGTTTTAAGATGTACTGCGGAGTTATAGTCATCTAAACAAAAATAATTATTGACTATCTATTGCTATCCCAGTTGATGATAAGTTGTTTTCCACATTGGAAAAAAATGCCAGATTTAAAAAATTAAGAAAATTGGATATGAGATTCTTTTTCGATTGCTACCAAATTTTATTCTTTTATTTGCCGTTCTTTTGTCTTTGGAATTTTTAGGACTTGGATATTTATTTTCTACCCATGTAGCTTATACATTCCTTGATGATACCGTATCTTAGACTTGTTGTTTCCTCTCACTGTCTTGTACACAAAACTGTTTTGTAATAGCTACCTGTGGATTGATTTAGAATTTACCCTTTGTGCTCTACAGAAAATTATTTTAAACCTTTAATGCAGTGTTGTACAAATACCTGAATAATCAAAGTTGCCTTAACTTGAGAGAGTTCTGAACTTAAAGAATTGGCACACTTGGTACTTCTTATTTAGCTCTTTTTTCATATTTCCATTAACTTTTAGGGCTGATTTCAAGATAGATCAATGGACTTTTGGTCTTACATCTGCTCCTCTTTCACACATCATTGATATGAAGAAGAGAGAACAGCAAGATAGTAGTCGGTGTATATATATGTGCATGAACTTTAGAGACTCATTCATCAGTTGCTCAACAGATATTTTCTCAATACCCACTGTTGTCCGATGTCCTTACAGGTGCTTGAGATAAGAGCAAACAGAGCAAAGTTCCTGTCATCTTTTATTATTTTTATTTTATTTTAAATGTGTTTATTGAGATAAACCTCACATACCGTAATATGCAGTTTTACAGTGTACAGTCCAGTGATTTTTAGTGTGTTCACAGAGTTGTGCAACCATCACCACTGTCTAGTTCCAGAACTTTGTTATCACCCGGAAAAAGAAACCCCTGTCTATCAGCAGTCACTCTCCATCCCTCCTTCCCTCAGCCCCTTGCTAACCACTAATCTGTTTTCTGTCTCTGTGGATTTGCCTGGTCTCGACATTCAGTATCAATGAAACTATACAATATGTGGCCTTTTGTGTTTGTTTCTGTCACTTAGCATCACGTTTTTCCGGTTCATCCATGTTTTGGCCTGAGTCAGTACTTTATTCTTTTTTACTGAGATAAGACTGTTGGAGGAGCAAGTAGGGAATGGGAGGTTGGTCCGAGTTTGGTTTTGGATGTATTAAATTTGAGTCATTCCTATTAGCATTCCAGTGGAGGTACCGAGGAGTCACTTGGGCATACCAGTCTGGAGTTCAGGAGAGAGATCTGGACTGGAGATAGGAATTGAGGCGTCATTGGCATATAGATGTTATTTAAAGCCACCAGGTTAAACGAAATCTTCTATGGCATGTATCTAGAGCAGAGAAAGGGTTCAAGGGTTGAGCCCTGGGGTAGTCAAGTGATAATAAGGTCAGGAAGGTGAAGAGGAATCAGCAAGAAAATGGAGGACTGGCTACAAGGTAAGAAGGAGAATCAAGGTCCTGGAAGCTAAGTGAAGAAATTCTTTCAAGAAAGGAATGGTTAATTGAGCCAATTGCTGCTGCTAGATCCAATAAGAAAGATGAGGATTGAGAATTGTTCATTGACCGAGACCATTTCACAAGGGTAGCTTCCATACTACCATCGAAAGAGTGTAAGTGAGAGCCTCACAACTGTGTAAATTCCTGTTCGTTCCCATGGCCCTTAATCCCCCACAGCTCTTACCCCCTCATCTCTGCAGTCTGTCCATCTCGTCATGCCCAGTGTCTCATTCATGTCAGCTACCACAGCGAGCCCAGGGTCCCCAGTTGTCTGACATTCTCAGGCCCCTTATCCCCAATACCACTCTATACATCTCTGTTTCCCTCCTCCGTCCAATGAATTTACCCGTCTCATCATTGCAAATCCTTCATATCTCAGATGTCTTTATTGAATGTTCTTTTAACCTTCTTCCTAGAGCAATTAGAACTAAAACCCTTCTCATCCTTGAAAGCCCACTTCCCCTACTTGCTGTTTTAAATGGTGACTCTTTTCTGTCACATAGATATGATAGGTGTCTTCCTTTCCTCTTCCAGACCAATTTTCTTTCTCTTCTCCTTAAAAATTCCCACACCCTCAGATTATTCCATCTGTTATTTCTTGTTGTAGTTATTTACAGACCCTAGCATTGGTCCCTTTTCTTTCCTAGCTGTGGATCAAGCAATCCGTATTCGCTAATAATAATTTGTTTTCCCAGTTTGGGCAAGCATCGGTTTTTCAGCCTGGCTTCAGTTTTTTACAAAAGCAAGGACAGTTTCTTGAGACCAGTTTTTTGAAACATTAGTAAATATGGAAGATGACAAATGCATTAGTCAAGCTCCTGCTGTACTGGCGTGATCTTGAGAAAAAAAAAAGTGTGAATTTTAAGTGATTTGTATAGTTGAAAGGAGAGCTTAACACATGTGTCAGATATGCTGATCAGATGATAAAGTGGAGGAAAACTGAGCCTCAACCTTTTGTGCAGCCAGCGAAAGTAAAGGCACATTGCAGTTTTTGGAGGCAGATGGAATGCGAACAACTAATAAATCAGGTTTTGAAACACTGAAGAACAACTTATTTCAAAGCACGTGGTGTTGAATCTTAGACAGGATAGTACTGGGAGTAAAAATAGATTAAGCAGCATCAAAAGGACGTTGTACGTAAGCGTCATCTGCATAACAATATTTAATCCATTTCATGGCACCAAGCTCGGAAATTTAGTAAATAAATAACTACAATGAGCCAAGAGGAGCCTTCAAGATCTCCGAGGAGTTGTACATGAAAGAGATCAGAGTGAAATTGTATTACCACAAGCATTCTCTCTGATCATTCTAATATTTCCTTCTCTATTGCGCTTTAAGAAGATCAGAAACTGGGGCTTCCCTGGTGGCGCAGTGGTTGAGGGTCCGCCTGCCGATACGGGGGACGCGGGTTCGTGCCCGGGGAGGATCCCACGTGCCGCGGAGCAGCTGGGCCCGTGGGCTGCGGCCGCTGGGCCTGCGCGTCCGGAGCCTGTGCTCCACAACGGGAGAGGCCACAACAGTGAGAGGCCCGCGTACCGCAACAAAACTTGAAGATGTTCAAAGTTTCATAGCAGAATTTTCCTGGGAGTTTGTTTTAAGCTAGATTCTAGATCTTTAATATAGAACAGTTTAATCTGAGACTGGGATTGGTTTTTGGTTGGGTAAATGGAGGCAAAAGACTGGAATTCTCTTATGTTCCTCAAAGATGTCTAGGTTAACAGTATGTTTGATAACGCCGTTTGAGTCTGTGGTCATTGCTTTCTGCATTCTCAGAATGGTGTTCTATTTATTGTGTTCATCAATTACTGAACACTTAACTAGGAGATAGAAAGACCTTGCCTTCAAGGTGGCCACAGTTCCTGGGGAGAGAGGGAGAGCAATATAGTTAACTGTCTGAAAACACAATGAGAATAAAGATGAAATAAAGTCATAAAATATGGGATACATAAGATTAGCTTGGCAGAACCATCATTTGTTCTGGGCCCAGAATTGTAAAACTTTTCTCCAGTTATGCTAAACTTGCAAGAAATTTGTACCCAATTGTGAATATTTTGCTTTCGGCCTACCTTATGATTTGGAGGGGTACTAGAAGCATATGTTAAGTCAGGTTGTTTCTTTCCTTTAGTTAGGTATTTTTGAGACTATTGAATGCCACCCCTGAAGCAACTCTTGTTAAACTTAGTGCTTCTGATGTTACACATTGTGTCATGCTATCAAGCCTCTACTTTGCCTAAACCCTGGCTTCCTGAGTGCGTACTATTTGCCAGGCCGGCACTCAACAAAAGAGGTCTAAAATGACTAGAGGCAGGTGTTTACCTCAAGGGAGTCTCCTGTAATAGAACAATTAATATTGTGAATATAGTGAAGATATCTGTGCAGGGTTAACAAAGAACCCTGGGAAGGTCTTGTGGCTTTAAGTAAGTAATTTTGAATTGGAGGGTACTGTCCACAGTTTTGGCTTGAGTAGTTAAATTGTGTTATTTTCCTTCAATTGTTAATAAATATGTATGTAGTATTCAGACATGCTGAAACTGGATTTAGGAGTGAGTTTACGAACTCTAGTGGATCCAGGGAAAATTAATAAACATTTTCTGTGTTAAATATACCTATAAATCTTCCTGACTTATGATGGGGTTACATCTCTATAAATCCATCTTAAGTTGAAAATACTGTACGTGGAAAATGAATTTAATACACCTAACGTACAGAACATCACGGCTTGGGCTAGCCTGCCTTAAGCATGCTCAGAGCACTTAACCTGAGCTGACAGACAAAATCATCTAACAGAAAGGCTGTATTATATTAAAGTGTTGAATATCTCATGTAATTTATCGAATACCGAACTGAAAGTGAGAAACAGAATGGTTGTCTGGGTACAGGATGGTTGTGTGTTGGCTGTTTACCTTGTGATGGTGTGGCCGACTGGGAGCTGCGGCTTACTGCCTCTGCTGGGCATCACAAGGGAGCGTCGTACTGCATGTAGCTAGCCCGGGAAAAGGTCAAAATTAAAGTTGAAGTACGGCTGCTGTTGAACCTGTAGCTTTCGCACCATCATAGTCAAAAAATCACGTAAGTCAAACCATTTTACATCAGGGACCCTCTGTAGTGTACTTCTGGCAGCTTTATTTATTTTTTTGGGGGGGGAGGAGAATTTCAAACAAACTCAAAAGTTGGGGAAGTGTGTGTGTGTGTGTGTGTGTGTATGTATACACATTATACATATATGTATGTATATATGACTTCTATGTATATTCATCATCCACATTCAACAGTTACCACGGTTTACTTTATTTTCTTCAACTCCTGTTATATTTTTCTTTTTAATTCTTTGCTGAAGTATTTACAAGCAATTCCCAGACATCATGTCATTTTACTCCTGTGTGCCTGAATATGCATCTTTAAACACTAAGTGTACTTACTTGCTTAAATATCTACAATTCTGACAAGTGTTTAATATTGTCCTGAGCTCCATGGAAATTCTGAGAGCTCTAACTCAAAATTATATATTTTGCCTCATTTAGGGTTTACCAATTAAAAGGATGTGGTAGAGAAGAAATCATTTTTATTCTATGAAATCCAATATAAAAATACAGAACTCCTTCATATTATTTTAGGTACGAGATATTTCCATACTTAAGTTGAACTTATTGTTGTTCAAGATTTTGGTTCAGAAATTTATACCAAATGGGTTTTTCACTTTTGTGAATTTAGCATATTCCACTTATATGTGTATATTGTGCCTGCTGTGAGTTGGAAACTCTTAATAATTTTCTGATAGCAATTGCTGTAGCAATTGCTCTACTCTCTCCCTGTTGTGTGGTAAGCATAGGGAGTGTGTAGAAGTCAGCGGAGGAGAGATATTGGGTGGACCAAAAGGTTCTTTTTTTTCCTGTAAGATGGCTCTAGTAGCACTTAGTTGTCTTTAACTTCATTTGAAACAATTTTGTTAGATTGTATGTGACAGCTGTCATATCAATGTGCATTTTAAAAGAAGACTTATCAAAATTGTTGAATTTTTGTGTAACCTTTTTAATATTGAAGGTGGAAGAAAAAAAAGCAACATTTTCGGCATATTATGCATTATTATTTCAAGAAAGTTTAAAAACGCAACTGAAACGCACAAAAAGATTTGTGCAGTGTACGGAGAAGGTGCTGTGACCGATCGAACGTGTCAGAAGTGGTTTGTGAAGTTTCGTGCTGGCGATTTCTCACTGGACGAAGCTCCAGGATTGGGTAGACCAGTTAAAGTTGATAGCGATCAAATCAAAACAATAATTGAGAACAATCAGTGTTATACCACCTGGGAGATAGCCGACAGACTCAAAATATCCGAATCAAGCGTTGAAAATCATTTGCACCAGCTTGGTTGTGGGAATCACTTTGATGTTTGGGTTCCACATAAGTTAAGCGAAAAAAACCTTGACCATGTTTCCGCGTGCTCTTTTCTACTGAAACGTAATGAAAACGTTTTGTTTTGGTTTTTTTGTTTTTGTTTTTTGCGGTACGCGGGCCTCTCACTGTTGTGGCCTCTCCCGTTGCGGAGCACAGGCTCCGGACGCGCAGGCTCAGCGGCCATGGCTCACGGGCCCAGCCGCTCCGCGGCATGTGGGATCTTCCCGGAGCGGGGCACGAACCCGTGTCCCCTGCATCGGCAGGGGGACTCTCAACCACTGCGCCACCAGGGAAGCCCAACGTTTCGTTTCACTGCGCCACCAGGGAAGCCCAACGTTTCGTTTTTGAAACCAATGGTGACGGGCAATGAAAAGTGGGTACTGTACACCAATGTGGAACGGAAGAGGTGGTGGGGTAAGCGAAATGAACCACCACCAACCACACCAACGGCTAGTCGGTCTTCATCCAAAGAAGGTGATGTTGTGTATGTGGTGGGATTGGAAGGGAGTCCTTTATTATAAGCCCCTTCTGGAAAACCAAAGGATTAATTCTAACAAGTACTGCTCCCAATTAGACCAACTGAAAGCAGCACTCGCTGAAAAGTATCCAGAATTAGTCAACAGAAAACGCATAATCTTCCATCAGGATAACGCAAGACATCATGTTTCTATTTGTCCTAGTACTGTCTTTGGACCACTGAATACAATTTTACATCCTTTTTCATCATGTAGCACTTCACATATCTGAAGACAGCAGGCATGTTCCTCCCCACACTTGCATTCCTCTAACCTAAACATTTCCCGTTTCTTCTACACCCCACCTTGTTTTTTTAAATACCTGAGAAAACTATGACTTGAGCCTGCTTTCCTCTGAGTATTTGACTCTTGGAGCTTCTTCGTCGTGGGGATTAGCAAAACACGTAACTGATTCCATGCTACAATAACTATCATTTACACTGTGCTTTACAAAAATTTTACAAAGAGCTTCACACACATAATTTTATTCTTTATCATAAGTCCTTGAGGGCAAGGAATGTATTATTATGCTGTTTATAGATAAATAAATAGAAGTTGGAAAAGTTGAAATGCCTTGACCAAGGACAGACACAGAGAGAGGAAGTAGTGGAATTGGAATTGGAATCCAGATCTTTCTCATGCTAGAAACTCTTCTAATTCTGTTACACCTGGGGTCTCTGGTCTTGAGGCTGTCTGTGTACCCCCTGGAATTATTTGTAAAATTTTGTCTCCATGTGTGTGTGCATTTTTTTCTGAGAAGATCCATAGTTCAGTCCAGATTCTGAAAGGCTTTTGTGACCTCACCAAGGTAAAGAGTCATCACTGTGTCCCTGCTTCTCTGAAAGGTGTTTCATCAGCAGATTACTTAGAGGTAGAATCTTCAAGGAAGAAAAGGTTTGGCGTTAATACTTTCCTTCTTGTAGAGATACAGCTTTCGTTGAGATTCATGTCATAGGGCAAAGACGCCTTCCCCTAGGTGGAATCAACTGGCTGTATTATTTAAATATGTATATAATAAACATTTTACAGTCTTTAGATCGTACCGGATCGTCCCCCAACCCCTCTCCCTCTCTCTCTCTCACACACACACGTGCATACACACACACATATTTTGTATTCTCTTATTATGCTTTCCATTCTTTTCACATTTTAAAATTTAGAAATAATTTATTGTTAGTTTTATAAACAATAAGAAAATAAATTTTGAAAAAAAATCTGATTTATGGAAGTTGTCTTATTACTTTATTGTCACCCCTGGTTAAATAGTATTTTCTGTTAGAATTTAATGTGTGCTGTCAATTCACTTTGGTTATTTTGAGTAGGCCTGCATTTTCACTTATGTAATAAACTTAAAAGTGTTCTAGGACTCTTAGGTGTTAGCTTTAGGTTGGGAGAACTCTCAAATGCTTAGAAGTAGAGTGGCTTATAGATGTAGGAACATTTGCTTTTCTGGAAAAGAGAAGATGAAGGGTGTCCAAGTTGTTTATCTACTTTCTCGATAAAATAAAAAGCAAGGTTATCTGGTAAGAGTGAGGGAGAAAGTAGTGGTTTGAAGGGTTTGAGAGTGGGGAAGGGTTGATATGATTGTTGTGGACAGGGGGAGATGAATTATCCAGAAGAAAAATGTAGTTGACTTGCTAAGCAGTGTTGAAGGGCCCATTTTTGTTAGCCAGTGTACCTCATTTGGTGTCTCTCCATGGCAGTGGTTGGTGAGAACCCAGAGATGGCAGGTAATCAGGCTTCTCCATGGTTGGCTTTTTTCAGGCTGGTTTTATGAAAAGACAGAAGATTGAGTGATGGCATCATTAGCAGGAGTGGTCCTTGTATTATGCATATGAGATCTTGGTTGAATAAGGAGGAAAGTGAAAGATTTAAAAAGGTGATGAAATGGGAGAAAGATAAAGGGTCTCTAGATTGGAAGTCGTGATAGAGTTAAAGAATGTGTGAGCAGAGTGAAAATTTATAGTTAGAGCTGTAATAGATGGTGATGAGTCTGGGTGGGGACTGAGGGAGTGGGCAGCTGTTGCAGGTGGGCTTCTCCAGAAGCAGATGCTGAGACAGAGTCAAAGGTGCAAGATATCTTATGGGAGTCATCGCCTGTGAAAGCGCCTGGGGCGGAATTAGGATTTAGTGGAGAGAAGAGTGAACCTGGAGGCTCTTCAGAGCCTCAGCCAACACAGCAGGGATCAACAGGGTGAATTTTGCCCCTGAGAATTGTCTTGCCTTGAGCTGAAATAGCTGGGATTTTATGTTCTTGCTTAGCTCGGTCACTGGATATGGGCCTCTAGAGGAGAGGCTCCGAAATGGCAGACCTGAGGTAACTGACAGCTGGAGCCTGTCTGCTCGATAGTGCACATCTGTGTCTACCACAGTGGCTAAGCTGGAATGAAGGAGGTCATTGGGGATGAGAATGTCACAGTTCTCAGCGGCCCCTGTTTTTGATGGGCTGTGAAGGTGAATGTTGAGATCATCCTCCTGTATATTGGAGGAACTTCAGGTAAGAAGTAGATCATGAATCTTGAGCGAAAATTCTTAAATGGTAGCGAAAGAAGATAGGGTAGAGTGACCCAGCACAGTGGGATGGGCCCCGAAGTGGCAGAATTTTTTTCTTAATTTTTTTTTTTTGGCTGTGTTGGGTCTTCGTTGCTGCACGCGAGCTTCCTCTGGTTGTGGCAAGCGGGGGCCACTCTTCGTTGCGGTGCGCGGGCTTCTCATTGCGGTGGCTTCTCTTGTTGCGGAGCACGGGCTCTAGAGCGCAGCCTTCAGTAGTGGTGGCTCATGGGCTCCCTAGTTGTGGCTCGCGGGCTCTAGAGCACAGGCTCAGCAGCTGTGGCTCACGAGCTTAGCTGCTCCGCAGCATGTGGGATCTTCCTGGATGAGGGATCGAACCCATGTCCCCTGCATTGGCAGGCGGATTTCCGGCCACAGTGCCACCAGGGAAGTCCCAGAAGTGTCAGAAGTTTTAAGAAGTTATTATTCAAGTGCTGGAGGTGCAGTGGTCTGGAAGCTGATTTGGGGGACCACACGGTCTAGAGCACCAATTCTCCTGCTTGTGAGAGAGGAAGTAACCAACACTTCAGAGACCCGTGAAGAAATGGTGTTCATGGGAGAAGACCAGGGGTAATAGTGAGGAGTTTTGGAGATTGGAGAAAAGTAGGATCTGAATCAGGAGCAAGGGAATTCAGAATATTAGGAGGAGAGTAGGCGGGTAATAGATAGTTACTGTCCAAGGATATTGGTGAATGACGTAGGAATGAGAGGTGCAGTAGGCTGTGGGCGAGTGGCCAGAGGTTTTGTTGCCCTTAGCTTGGTTGATGGTGGTCCCAGGAGCTGCAGACTCTGTGTGCTGCTTGGCAGAGAGAATTGAAGGAGACTTCAATTTGCTTTGGAGAAGATATAAGAGGCAATTTGAAGCAAGACTATGTCAGGATAAAAATTAAGGAGAGGAGGTTTCCCTGGTGGCGCAGTGGTTGAGAGTCCGCCTGCCGATGCAGGCGACGCGGGTTCGTGCCCCGCTCCGGGAAGATCCCACATGCCCTCGGAGCGGCTGGGCCCTTGAGCCATGGCCGCTGAGCCTGTGCGTCCGGAGCCTGTGCTCCGCAACGGGAGGGGCCACAACAGTGAGAGGCCCGCGTACCGCAAAAAAAAAAAAAAAAAAAATTAAGGAGAGGGTTGTGTTAGAGATTAATCTGGGTTTTACAAACCGTGATCTTCTTAGATTTGCATTAAATCACATCGCTCTCCTGCTCCAAATCTTTAACAGCTTCACATTATGCTTAGAATTTAAAAACTCTCTTTTCCTTAGCATGACCTACCAGGCCCTGTGTGATCTGACTCTGCCTCCTTCTCCCTCCGTGTTACTCTTCTTCCTCACTAGCCTTCTGACCCTGGGCTCAGTGCTCTCAGTGCCTTGAATGTGCTGAGCTCTTGCCTCAGGGCCTTTGTACTCTTCCCTCTGATTAGAACACTCCTTCCTCTGCTGGTAATTTACAGACCAGCTCCTACTCATCTTTCAGGCTTTATGTAAATGTCACTCCATCTGACCTTGAAGTAAATTAGCCCCTAATAGATATTATAGAGATTACTGACATATTATACTGGTATCATGGTCTCTCCTGCCACTCTGTTCCGATCTCGTAACATAGAAGACAGTTGGTAATTACATATTTTTTTGTGTGGTAGCTTAATGTCTATCTGATAACCCCATGGTTAAATCCATAAGGGCATGGGCTATATCTTTTTTGATCACTCTTTTTTCGCAGCACCTACCACAGTGCCTGGCATGCAGCAGGCTTTCTACTAATTGTTGAAGGGTGAATGTTTGGAACATCCCTACAATGTTATGCAGCCTTTAATACTCATGTTCTTGAAGAATATTTAATGACATGGGAAAATACTGAGGCTAGAAAGTTAGGAGAAAGCTGGCTCAGACGTTGATATATACGTGGCTTCAATTTTTTATATGTATGCTTCAGTTGTGTGCTTGTGTGAGTGTGTCATTTTAGTAGACATTCCTTGTGTAGTGTCGTCCTCAGGTTTATATCACCATGGCCAGATTTCAGCAACTTAGGTTTTTATAGGCTTGTAGTTGCTGGTATATAGAAATATGTGCCTTCTACTGACTAAATTTATTACTTAAATTAATTCATATTTTATTTTACTTTCGTTTTGCATACTGGGGAAAGGCTTCCTCAGAAGGAAGTAGTTGAGTAAAGGCCTGACAGAGCTAAGGGAGTGAGCTATATAGATCTGGGAAGAGTGTTGCCCGGTGGAAGGAACAGGATGGACAGAGGCCCTGAGGAAGATGCATTCGTGGTGTGTTCACAAACAGTAAGACGGGCCGTGTGACTGGAGCAGACTGGGACATGGAAGGAATAGTAGGAGACGAACCCAGAAAAGTGCTGGGGCAAATAGTAGAGAGTCTTCTGCGTCATTGTAAGGAATTGGGCTTTTACTTCAAATGAGATAGGAAGCATTCTAAAGAGAGAAGTAACTGGATTGACCTTGTATTTTAACAGGATCATCCTGGCTTGAATGTTGAGAATCTCCTGAAAGGGGGCAAGGATGGAGGCAAGGAGACCTGTTAGGAGACCAGTAATCAGGAGAGAGATGGTGGTGGCTTAGTCTAAAGTAGTAGCAGTGAGGGAGGTGAGAAGTGCTGGGACTCACTGTTTTGAAGGACGAACGGCCAGGATTGGCTGATGGATTGGATGAGAGGCATGAACAAAATAGAAGAGAGAGGATGACTTCAGGGTTTTCGACATGAGCAGCCAAAGGTTGATGATACTCTTACTATTGCCGGGACCTCATCTGGTACCTGTACGTGGTTGGTACTTAATAAATACTTGTTGAATGGATTTGAATTTAATCCACCTCCCATTTGTTTTGTTCTATTCTCTCTTTAGTTCTCTATTACTGGACTGGTGCTTGGCTGTTGAGATAAAAAAATGTTTACACTGAAGCTGTGTCCGTGGACCATCCATTTCTAGACCTAAGTCGCTTTGTCTCATATCTTCAGAGCTTTTTTGTTAGTAACCTCTGCCTCTCTGCTCCCTCCTGAGGGACAAGTCATTCTTTTGTGCATTGACAAGTCATTCTTTTGTGCATTTTATTTTAATAAAAGCCTTGTCTATATTGTAGACTTTTGAAAAACATTTAAAAAGCAGATTCACCTGTCTTTAAAGAAATACAAAAGAAAAGTACTTTTCCAAGAAGAGGCTGTAGCAATAATTTTATATGATGTATTTAGAAAAGGTTGATAAGTAGGTCCTTTGTTATGTGATTGAGTCACTATTTTTGATCAGCCAAATGGAGTATTTATTGAATACCAATATTAGGAGTTCTATATTACATGTTATCTTTGCCAATCTGTTTTCTCGTATTATTAATATCATGCTACTTTGCAGAGGAACAATGTCATATTTTCTGTGCCAAACAACTGCAACTTCACATATCTTCCCTGGGTTTTATTATGTTTCTGTAAATTGGTTTACAAACTCAACAGCAATAGTTGTTTCTTTTTGGAATGTTAGTTTTTCATTCTTTTGGTGTATTTTATATCTTTGTCTCTAACTTTTGGTGTATTCTTTTTTATAGCCCAGTCATAACATGAGCTTCTTGGCGTCATGAACTATGTCTTTTAGTTAGGTTTATATCACCATGAGCTCACTCGTAGGCACAAAAATGCTGTAATTCCCGTTATAGCTTGAATTCAATTAAAAGTGTTTTCCTATTAAATATATTTCCCTCAGAATTGCTTTTTTGAAAACCATTGATTATAGTGATTAAAGTTCTGATACCTGCTTTGGGGTGAAAAATTGAGAAAGGTTTTAGGTTAAAATTGCACAGACGTGCCATGAATTTTGCCCATTTTATTTCTCATTGGGGAATTTCGCATCGGGGAATTCCTGTGGTAATCAAGGCAGAATCTAAGATGCTTCCTATAAAAGAAAAAGGGCATAAGATAGTCATAATTAGATGGTATAAAAATGTCAGCCCAAAATGATACTAATTATTTTTTCCTGAAGCATAACTAATATCCCAAAGCAAAAATACAGTTGTTTTTCACTTAGAATTATTGCATATGATACCTCAGTGATTATAATAATTGGCCTAAATTTCTACTTGATAAAGGTATGTATGTTATACAGTATCATCAAATGTAAATAAAACCAATGCGTAGAATATGTTGTAAAGGAAATTTTATAATCTCAAAAATAAAAATCCACAGATGGAAGGGTTTTTTCAAGAAGAAACTGTGGTTCATTCTCATTTTATTGATGAGAAATGGAAGGCTCAGAGAGGTTAAGCAGCTTACTTACTGCCGTATAATTACTTGATATACAAGTTGGAAAGAGAACTTCATTCTCCTTATCTGGTCTTATAATTGACTATCAAATTGCATTTTATTATATGTTGTTATATTTCACTATATAAAGTTAATTGATAACATTTAAGGCCGGAGCTATATTTATTGTTTTTATTCTGTTTTTGTTTTTCTTGTATTACTTGTAATTTTTTTCTTAGGATAACTATGAAAATTGACTAAAAACAAACAGCCGGGAGCTAGGGATATCTGAATAGACTCCAAAGGTACTTTCCCTGGAGTAACTGAATTCAGAGGGGAAGTTATTTGTAGATTGTTCTTTAAAGAGTAGATTGTGTGAAGACTTCTCTTTCTAGCAGTATGACTGGTACCTTCCCTGAACTTCCCATGAAAAAATTTTAAATGTTGGATAAAACACTTAGAAGGTGTTAAGTTGCTTTGATGAGCTGGCAAGAAAGTTAGGATAATTGAAGCAAAAAAAATAAAAGGACTGCAGAGAGATAATAGAGAAAGTACTATCAAGGTTAGTTTTCACTCTGAGGGTATTTGCCAAACACAAGTGAACTTGCAAGGCACAGAAGAGAAACAAAACCCAGAACCTACCCAACTCAGGGAATCTAGTAGAACATACCCCCAAACTCCACCTAGAGTATATGGATCATCTAGAAATACCATCTCTTTTCCATAATTTCTCCACCTCCTATAAAGGACCGAAAGAAAGTTGGTTACATTGGCATAGGCTGAAGGGAGGAAAAATTGCTAGAGAAACCAGTTTTGTTGCTAAAATATACATCCTCTGGGTGACGTGAGAAAATTTCAAATTGAGAAGTTAGTTTAAAATGGGTTCCACACACCATTGTAAGGCACTTATACTCCAATAAAGATGTTAAATAAAATAAAATGGGTTCCAGGTTGGTAGTTCCCTTAGGTAAACGAGTAGAAGCTATCACTAATGTTTTCTAGTGGAACATACCTTCTAACCAGGCCTCAAAGAATTGCTCAGGGTAAATTTCTAAGGGAATGATCTTATGAAACATACAGAAACACAATACACAACATATAAAGGAAAAAAATATCCAGGAACAAGATTCAGCAGAGATGAGAGCCAAAAAGAATCAGATCAGCAAAGACTTCCAGTATTGCAATTATGAGACACATAATACAGGCTTATCTCACAATATTATTTTAATTAATAACTTTTTGCCATAATGGGCTCCTGCTTTTTAGATCTTTTTCTTGCCTTATTGCAGTATCTGTATATTTTTAATAGCTGCATCATACATATTCCAGTAATAGATATCTGTATCTGTAAATGTTTGTATCAATTATATATATGCATATTTGTGTGTATCTGTGTAATCAATTATTGTTTTGCATTTTAAGTGATTTTTTTAAAAAGTTTAATATAGTGTTCTGTGATAAACATCCTTGTTTGTCAGATCTTAAGTTTACCCATGATATTATTTTCTATTGAGCCTAGGAGGAAATTCCTAGAAATTTTGGGATCAAGTAGTGTGTAAAATATTAACACTTAGGGTATGTGCTTTTCAACAAACACAGCTGATCAAATGGAAAATTTTAAATTTGAGAATAAGTCCAAGATGTGTTTGCCAGAAAAATGTGGAGCAAATATGATTTAAAAATTCACTACAAATTCACGACTTTTTGGTGGGTAGCTGACATTGAACTTACTGCATTTAATGAAGGACAGAGGTCAAGATTTCAAACATAACAGGCTCATTTTTTAAAATAATTGTCATTATTTCAGTTGTAGATGAACGAGAGGACTGTATTTCATTTTTTAATCAATCTCGTATTCCATTATGGTAAAAAAGTATATTGGACATTGAGACCTGCAAGGAATGGAGAGTCTAAATAGGTTGTAAAACACTGATTGTTTTTTTGTCAATTATTGGCTGAACATTGGGTGTACACAGTCCTATATTGTGCTCTATTTTTGCAGCAACAGACCAAAAAAAAGACTGTGCCAGCTCTAATTCTGAGTGTTGATCATGTCACTGCTCACGGTTAGCTGACTTGGAAGACCAGTTTTGATTCAGTGAGAATATTGCAAGAATTGTTGCCTAGAGTGCCTGGAAGGTTGACTATTGCTGATTAAACCTAAACAGTGATCGGTAAAGTTATTTGAAGCCACCTGTGCTTCAGTAATCCAGATGCTTCCAATGAGCCATGAAATAATGTTGTTTCTGTTTGGATGCCAGCACTGATTATCCTTGTCAGTGAGCTAAATGCTACCATGTTTTGCCACTTGTATTTTGACTCTTAATTTGTATTTGAAGTGACCTTTATCTCTCGGACTTATCAAAGTCATTTGGGGTTATTATTCTTTGTACCTGTCACATCAAGCCCTTCAAAATAATTCCTTTCAAACTTTGGGAGTACTTAGATTTAAGCATATCTCTAAGTGTGAAGACAATGACAGCATTTAACGATAGCATTTCTTCCAAATGAACTGTTTCTGCGCTAAGCATTTCCAGTGGCCCGGGCTCCACCGTAGGCCATTTCACAGGCAAAATAAGATTGATGGTCTCAGTGTGTTTTCAGCTTGATGCTTATTCGCGCCATAAATCTACCACTCAGCTGACAAGACAGCATCAGAAGGCTCCTGACTGGTCAAACATACGTGTTAGGTCAGCACTGAGATGGGCTTATCTGATTAGAGAACTTCACTGCGTTCTGTCGTCCTTCATATCACTTGCTTTATTTTAACAAGAACGACTGAGCAAACGTAGAATCTTCTGGAACCTGAAACTTGAGTGAGGAGAGAAACCTTATTGTCTGTTTTAATCGTGGGTGATGAACCAGCACAGACACTTAGTTGAAACAGTACAGATAGTTACCCAGCTGTACCAATGCCCAAATGCTTCTGCCCTAGCCACCACCTGTGACACCTGGTAATGCTTCCTTAATGACGGAAACAGACAGGGCCACCCCTACAGGAGTCAGGGGGTGGGGTCTAGGGCTGGTGGGAGAGGGTTCTTCTGGAGAACAAGATACTTATACTTTCTCTGTGTGCTGACCATTGCAGCACCCCATGGCCCCCACGTTCAGATTTTATTTTAAATAATTAGTTATTTAAAAATAAAACAGTAATGAGCATTAGGGCATAGACTTTTTGGAAAACAGTCTGCTAGTTCCTCAAAATGTTAAACATAGATTGTAGCATATGACCCAGCCGTGCAAATTCTAGGTATACACGGAAGAGGAAACATATGTCCACACAAAACTTATACATGGGTGTTCATAGTAGCATTGTTCATAATAGCCAAAAAGTGGAACTACCCAAATGTTTTATCACCTGGTGAATAGGTAAGTGTGGTGTATACATACATTGGAATTTTATTCAGCCATAAAAAGAAATGAAGTACTATACTGATAAATGCTACAACATGGGTGAACTTTGAAAACATTATGCCAGGAAACCAGGCACATGGTAAGTAAGGTTGCAGACTCCAGCTTACATATATGGGAATCTCCGTGCTAGATATACCCAACTAGCCACTAAAATAAATTTAATTGATTGAAGATAATTAAAACTAGGGCATCTGTTAAAGAGTGGAAAGAGAAAAAAGGATCAATGCAGTCTCCTGATGTAGCCTTAAAATAAAGTGAGTTGGAGGATAATGTCACTAAGGAAGGAATGCTCCTCAACAGTGGTCAAAGTTCCCTTGTCCTATATTGATCAACGATTTAAAAATCTGCTTGCAGTGACTTTGGGTCCTTTAGTAATTGGTCATACTTCACGCTATGCTCTTCACAGAACATGCCATCTCAGACTCCATTACAGAAACTGTCAGTACTGTTACTAATGGAACTTTTTTTGACTTATGCTCATGAAGAGCTCCAGGTGAACATTTTACAGATGGCTCAGGATGAGCTATTATTAACCTTAAAAATTGTTGCTTCGTTTCTCTTTGTTTCTTGTCATCCCATCCTCCAAAACCTCTTCTCATTTGTTAGGAAGATAACTGAACTGTTGTTTTTTTTTTTTTTTTTTTCCTTCTCTTTTTTAAATCAAGAGATCACCCCCAAAATAATAGATTGTTATAAATTTCACTTGTTACTTAGGAGCTAGAATGTATTCCGTTCTTGAACTACAAGATACGATTTTTATTTCTTTATAAGAATTATTCATGGTCTTTAACCGAAAATGTAGGAGAGATTGTCTTACTTGAAACAAAACTCAGATGAGTTATTTGCTTCCTAGCAGCCTGCTCACATTGAAATTTCCAAAAAATAAGATACTGCACTTGCATATACTCTACTGTTCTTTATGCTTCAAGACACATGTGGTTTGTCCTTCTCACAATGATCCATCGCTGGGCAGTCCCTAATTTAGATGGTCTTCCCCTACGTTATACCTTATACCTATGAGTGACTCTAGGGAGAACGAAAAGGAACTTCCCTTTTCCCTCTGGGCTCAGATCCGTGGGATTTCCTTTCTTTCTTTCATTACTCAGTCTTACCCCCACTCCCAAACTTTGCTGCTGCCTAATTCTTTAACTACCAAACATCAAACTTAACTGCCCCCCACGTTCACCACCCCATTTCTAATTCAGGGGAGGGCTTCCTGTGTTTGTGACCGCAGGGGAAGTGAGGACAGAAACAATTCTCAGTATGTCCCTCTCTATGGCCTCCTGTTCCTTTCAAGTCTCTCCCTCTCACTCCAGCCTCGAATGTTTTTTTACCTTATAGAGACCCTCAAGTGTCAGCTTCTGCCATATACTTTATTCAAGTTTCTTTCAAACTTCCCTTCTTTTCTTATCAAGCCTTGACCCATCTGTGGTTAATCACATGAATTGTTTTTCTTACCAGAACCTTCAACTCTTTTTTTTCCCGGTTGCCTTCTCACACATCCAGCTGGTAAGTCCTTAACTCTGGCTCTCCAAGTCTCTCTTCTCCACACTTATTTCTGCTCTAGAATGTTCCATATTATATGCTGTTGCTGTAAATTCCAGTTATTTCATCTCACCTGGGCCCTCAGCAGTATAGGATTATCAAGGACTCCTTCATCAGTGTTTTTTTTCTCCCGTTCCTTTCAAAGATTAGCTTATTTCAGCCCCACTCACCTTAAGCCTACACCCCACTAAAGAAATTGAGCATGAATTTGCTCATCAGGAACTCCTAATTCTTTGCTTTTTCATGCCCCCCCAAGAGACTCATTTTGTATAATAAAAGTACTGTGACAATGCCCAGGAGAGCATTTTGTTTATTTGATTGTTTTGGTTTAGTTTTGGATTTGATGAGTGTAGAATGTTGAGCAAGATGTGGTTTTTCTTGTTCGAAGGGTTGGTAAGTTTCAACTCCTAACAACTGTCGGCTGCTTAGAACACCCGTGGATTCTGGTTCAGCTGGCAACGACTGACAATGCTTATGACAGGGAATAATGGTATCTTGAGTGATGCATGTCATCCCTATTTTATTATAATTTTTGAGTACCAAAAGAACCCACTGCCATCATTTGCTTTTCTCACAGGGTTTGCCATGTTCATATTAAGTTATGGGTTCATATTAAGTTATGGGTTCATATTAAGTTATTAGCCCAAAATTCATGCTTCAGTATTTTCAAGAATTACAGAGGACAACATTATTAGAGACAAGAGTATGGTATAATTGCAATTTGCTAAGAGAATGAAACTTAAATGTTCTTACAAAAAATATGAAACTATGGCTGTGTTACTTTGGATGGGGAGGAATCCTTTCACAGTGGGTATGTGTATCAAACTATCACAATGTAAACTTAAAATATCTTACAGTTTCGTTAATTATACCTCAATAAAGCTGAAAAAAATACAAACAAGGTTTTATGTTAAAAGAAAAAAATTAACTAAATTTACACACTAGAACTGCTTATTTTATTGTGAGACCTTTGAGACTTTTCAAAACATTTTTTTGTGATGATAGTATCACTGTATTTTGTCTATTTTTTAAAATTTTTATTTTATAGTGGAGTATAGTTGGTTGACAATGTTGTGTTAGTTTCCAGTGTACAGGAAAGTGATTCAGTTATACATATACATGTATCTATTCTTTTTCAAATTCCATTCCCATTTAGGTTATCACAGACTGCTGAGCAGAGTTTCCTGTGCTCTCCTTGTTGGTTATCTATTTTAAATATAGCAGTGTGTACATGTCAATGCCAAACTTCCAGTCATTTTCCCTCATCTTTCCTTTTTCCTTTGTTACTAAAGTAAAAAACCATAAAATACTGTATGGGTCTCAAAAGAATAGACATGTAGAACCGACCTGTAGTAACAGTAGAAGCAGAAGCAAAGAAGGGCTATTCGAATTTTTTACTTAAAAGGAGAAACAGAAAAAAAATCAGCTTATATCAGTGTTTTAGGTATTAATACAGGCAGATTATCCGAGTTCCCTCCCTGAAGGTCCCAGCCCTTGTTCTTCTACCTTCATGTTCCTGGACCTCCAAGGAGTCCTCACCAGTAGAGTGGGTTTAGAGGGCCCCTTATATCCTCTACTGGCAAGTCTGGAGAAAGGGGGGAAAGTGGAGTTCTGCTTCTTGCTGCTGCGACTGTATTAGAAAGTGTTATTTTTGGCCTCAGTTGGACCATTAAATGTGTTTCCTCCAGAAACATTGTCTACATGAGCGTTTTATCCGTAGAATGTTGTTTTTCTTAAGCTTCACCTACATTTTTGGTCAAAGAGGCTTTGTGTGCCTTGACTTGGATAACCAACCGTGGTATTTAGTGTTGATTACATGGAAAGTGCATATTACATGTCAAACCACTGTAAAATCAGGGCTTAACTGCTCTCTATTTTAGAAATTTCCTCTGTCACCCATCATCTACATCATTTGATTCAACCTATGAATTTCTTGGGACCATAAAATGATATTAAGCACATTGTAGTATATACAGTTGGGAACAAATTGTTTGAACACTGAACCTACCATGTGTGGGACCTTGAGCAAAACACATCCCCCTAAGCCCCTCACGAGTCTCCATTTCCTCATCTGTGTTAGGTAATAATATTACAGGGGTATTATTAGGATTAAGTGAATACAAACACCAGTTTCCTAGTCAATGTTTAATAAATATCAGTCCCCTTCCCCCCTCTTAACCTTCTTTTTACTCCCTGTGTAATACATTACGCCTGTCTTAATTATATAACATTAGGCTATTCAGGAATAAAATATAATTGAGCATTGAAATATAGGCAAGCCATTTACTTATAGTGGGAATAACTAATTTGTTTCTATTTGGAAGATTGTCTGCTACAAATAACATCTTAATCAATATACTTTTTCAGCACTTTATTGAAACATGGATTCCTCAGTGAGCAAACTCTATGCAAAATACAACTGCTTGGTCCTGTGTGGTTTGTACTTAGAATTCAATTGGTCTAAAAGAGATATTCTTTATCATTTGTTGTTTGTTCATTTGCTTATTCATGTATTTTTAAATTTTTTAATTATTTTTTTAAACATCTTTATTGGAGTACAATTGCTTTACAATGGTGTGTTAGTTTCTGCTTTATAACAAAGTGAATCAGCTGTACATATACATATATCCCCGTATCTCCTCCCTCTTGTGTCTCCCTCCCACCCTCCCTATCCCACCCCTCTCGGTGGTCACAAAGCACCGAGCTGATCTCCCTGTGCTATGCAGCTGCTTCCCACTAGCTATCTATTTTACATTTGGTAGTATATGTAAGTCCATGCCACTCTCTCACTTTGTCCCAGCTTCATGTATTTTTTTAAGAAGTATAGTTGATTTACAATATTGTGTTAGTTGCAGGCATATAGCAAAGTGATTCAGTTACATACATATGTATTGAGATTATTTTCCATTATAGGTTATTATAATATATTGAATATAGTTCGCTGTGATATCCATGCTTATTCATATATTTATTTAATAAACATTTGCCAAGTGCTTATGATGTGCCAGAAATTATTCTAGGCACAAGAGTTACATCTATGAACAACATTATGTGAAAAGTATTGTTGATAATAATTACACACTCGGTAAGAGTTGAGTCCAAAAGATGATCCTTTCCTCAAAGGGGCTTGTTGCCTGGATTTTCTTCCCAGATCCAATAGCTGTAGAATATCATCACCAATCCTGATTTGCTTGACTTGTCTGTAATAGTAAGTCATTTGAGGGTAAGAATAAGTATTTTGTCTTCTTCTTCTTCTTTTTTTAAAATTTATTTATTTTTATTTATTTACTTTTAGTTGCATTGGGTCTTTGTTGCTGTGTGCAGGCTTTCTCTAGTTGTGGTGAGTGGGGGCTACTCTTCATTGCAGTGCGCAGGCTTCTCATTGCGGTGGCTTCTCTTGTTGCGGAGCACAGGCTCTAGGTGCGAGGGCTTCAGTAGTTGTGGCTCGTGGGCTTTAGAGCTCAGGCTCAGTAGTTGTGGCGCACGGGCCTAGTTGCTCAGTGGCATGTCGGATCCTCCTGGACCAGGACTTGGACCCGCATCCCCTGCATTGGCAGGCAGATTCTTAACCACTGTGCCACCAAGGAAGTCCTGTATGTATTTTCATAATCCTTAGAAAGTATTTGTGAAGCAGAATATTTGCTATAGAAAAGTTCACCTTCCAGCCATAAAAATGAATGAAATAATGCCATTTGCAGCAACATGGATGGACCTAGAGATTAGCATACTAAGTGAAGTAAGTCAGACAAAGACAAATATCATATGATGTCACTTATATGTAGAATCTTTAAAAAGTATGCAAATGAACTTATTTACAAATCAGAAATAGACTCACCAACAGAGAAAACAAACTTATGGTTACCAAAGGGGATAGTGGGGGTGAGGGGCAAGGGGATAAATTAGGAGTTTGGGATTAACAGATACACATTACTATGTATAAAATAGGTAAACGGCAAGGACGTACTGTATAGCACAAGGGACTATACTCAGCTTGTAATAACCTATAATAGAAAAGAATCTGAAAAAGAATATATATATATATAACTGAATCACTTTGTACACTTCAAACTAACACAACATTGTAAATTATTTATACTTTAATCAAAAAAAAGTTCACCTTCACTGTGGTTCTTTTTTATGTGGAAAACCATAATTCAAAGGGCCACGTACCGCAGTGTTCACTGCAGCACTATTTACAATAGCCAGGACATGGAAGCCACCTAAGTGTCCATCGACAGGTGAATGGATAAAGAAGATGTGGCACATATATTCAATGGAGTATTACTCGGCCATAAAAGGAAACGAAATTGGACTTCCCTGGTGGCACAGTGGTTAAGAATCTGCCTGCCAATGCAGGAGACACGGGTTCAAGCCCTGGTCCTGGAAGACCCCACATGCCATGGAACAACTAAGCCCAAGCCCTGGTCCTGGAAGACCCCACATGCCGTGGAACAACTAAGCCCATGTGCCACAGTTACTGAGCCTGTGCTCTAGAGCCCGCGAGCCACAACTGCTGAAGCCTGTGCACCTAGAGCCCATGCTCCACAACAAGAGAAGCCACTGCAATGAGAAGCCCGCGCACCGCAACAAAGAGTAGCCCCCGCTCTCCGCAACTAGAGAAAGCCCGCGCACAGCAACAAAGACCCAACGCAACCAAAAATAAATAAAATTGATTTAAAAAAAGAAAAAGAAATGAAATTGAGTTATTTGTAGTGAGGTGGTTGGACCTAGAGACTGTCATACAGAGTGAAGTAAGAGAAAAACAAATACCGTATGCTAACAAATATACATGGAATCTAAAAAAAAAAAGGTTCTAAGGAACCTAGGGACAGGACAGGAATAAAGACACAGATGTAGAGAATGGACTTGAGGACACAGGGAGGGGGATAGGTAAGCTGGGACGAAGTGAGAGAGTGGCATGAACATATATACACTACCAAATGTAAAATAGCTAGCTAGTGGGAAGCAGCCACATAGCTCAAGGAGATCAGCTCCGTGCTTTGTGACCACCTAGAGGGGTGAGATAGGGAGGGTGAGAGGGAAACGCAAGAGGGAGGGGATATGGGGATATATGTATATGTATAGCTGATTCATTTGTTATACAGCAGAAACTAACATACCATTGTAAAGCAATTATACTCCAATAAAGATGTTAAAAAAAGAAAGTTCACCTTCACTGTGGTTCTTTTTTATGTGGAAAGGCCAACTTTACATCCAGAACACATTAAAAATGTCAGATGAGGCATACTGCTTTCTGTGGTTCAACAAAAGTGGCCATCAAATTCTATACTATTTTCATCTAAGCTCTTGGCACAGAGCATGCGTAATTTTAACATTTATACATTTAATATTGATTTTTTTAACTGAAAAATTAAGAGAAAGACTAATTCCCTGTTGTCAGGCTCTAAGTATTCTCAGCAATTTTAAAAAATTTCACTGCAATTCTATTGACCCTAAAATAAGACAAAAGTGTTTTAATTGGTCTCACTAATGATATTGACTAGTATGTTGTTGCCTAAAGTAGCAAGTATAACATTTTTTGAATTTGAATCTTTTGTTTTTTCAGTTTATGTGCCAATGATATGTGTGTGTGTGTGTGTGTGTGAGAGAGAGAGAGAGAGAGAGAGTGTGTGTGATCATTTAGATTCTTAACTGCTTGGTAATTCTAAAGGGAAAAAGTAGACAGTCATTTACTTGAGATGTACCATGTGTCACATTCTGTACTGAATGCCCTGGCGTACGTTATCTTACCTAAACATCACCACAAGTCTCTGAAAGAGTTTATTGCAATCTGTGTTTCATAAATGGGAAAGTTGAGACTCAGAGAATTTAAATATTTTTATCATACTTATACTACTAATAAGTAGAGATCCGAGGTCTGACCCAAATCTTTTTCATTCTTCCCACTGTACGGTATGTAGTCCTCTCAGGGAGAACATTTCTTTCTGATCCTTTGGGTTTTTTTGTGTGTTATATGAACATGACTGTTAATTATAAACTCCATCAAATTCTAGCTGGGAAAAATCAAGGAATATATATAAGTTTAGGAGCTAATGACTTATAAGTAAATAAATTCTAAAAGAAGGATCTAGCCTGTGCGCACTAAGATGCTGTCATCCCCGCAGTCACTGGGTGGCCCTGGTGCCTTTTGCCAGTCACCTGAGGGAGCCCGTCAGCCATTGTGCTCCTTGTTAGGACCAGGAAATATGACTGGAGCATTTTGTCCCCTCCTTTCTGAACAACATATATTCTACTTGTAATATGGCTGTCAGTTCCCCTTTCTTTCCAGCCATCCATCATCCTTCAGCATTTTCTCTGGTGCCTGTCACCTGGCCTGGGACAGCAGGGATTACTGTGAGCATAATGAATGAAGGGGAGGGAGCTGCACCGGCCCATTCCCTGCTCTTCTCAGGACTGAGCAACATGTTCCCTAAGAACATTCATGACGGCAGCTCCCAGATTACTTGATTAACGGAAGGCGTGTGAGGAGGGGCGAGTTTTGTTTCTCATGCAGAATATTGAAAAGCTAGAATAAACCTCAGAGGATGGAGACTCGCAGACCATACAGTCTTTGGCCATGACCTTTACTTGTGGTCCTGACAGCTTTATTTTCAAGAACTATTTTCACTGGGTTGGTGCTGTTTATTAGTTATTTAGTTAGCTAGATTTGGACTTGTAGTCTGTGAAGAGGGAATCGCATCAAATGCAGTGTTGATGGCACTTGGTAACGGGCTTGGAAAAGCATTTCTCATGCAGAATATTGAAAAGCTAGAATAAACCTCAGAGGATGGAGACTCGCAGACCATACAGTCTTTGGCCATGACCTTTACTTGTGGTCCTGACAGCTTTATTTTCAAGAACTATTTTCACTGGGTTGGTGCTGTTTATTAGTAATTTAGTTAGCTAGATTTGGACTTGTAGTCTGTGAAGAGGAAATCACATCGAATGCAGTGTTGCATTTGATGCAACCTCTACAAGGTTCCTGTAGATGGAATTTTGGTTGTAGGTTGAGGTAGGAAGGGGAATTTTTCTTTTCTTTTTAATAAGTATGCCCAATCTTTACTTTTTTTTTTTTTTTTGCGGTACGCGGGCCTCTCACTGTTGTGGCCTCTCCCGTTGTGGAGCACAGGCTCCGGACGCGCAGGCTCAGCGGCCATGGCTCACGGGCCCAGCCGCTCCGCGGCATGTGGGATCTTCCCGGACCGGGGCACGAACCCGTGTCCCCTGCATCGGCAGGCGGACTCTCAACCACTGCGCCACCAGGGAAGCCCCAATCTTTACTTCTTAATTAGTTTAACCGTACTGTGTGAATCGGTAATAGCCTTTATGTAGCTAACACAGATTTAGAACAAATGAAGCTATTAGTTTCTAGCTTGATGCGTTGTCATCGTGCCTTTATTTTCACAGCCAAATCTTCCTCCCACTGACATTTCTAGTGGCTGTTTTGCCTTCTTTTTGGTATTTTGCATCTTTAGTTTTTGTTATCTGTGTTTCCCATGTGATTGTCATCAACAAAAGTTGACGAAGCACATCTACTAGCTGTAAGCCTTTAGGGATGCAGAGAGCATTGCTGACATTTGTTAGGTTCTTGGCAGTTCACCAAGGACTTGCACATATAGTTTCTCATCTAATTCTAATAACATTCTACTGAGTTAGGTCATCGTTTCTTCCTTCATTCATTCA
Source organism: Neophocaena asiaeorientalis asiaeorientalis (assembly GCF_003031525.2). Taxonomy (NCBI): domain Eukaryota; kingdom Metazoa; phylum Chordata; class Mammalia; order Artiodactyla; family Phocoenidae; genus Neophocaena; species Neophocaena asiaeorientalis. The sequence continues at coordinate 2,489,193 of NW_020172457.1, read as the reverse complement.
CCAAATATATATTTTTTAATAAGTACTTTCTGGGATGTTACATTCCAAGTGGGGAGGTGGTTACATAAGAACTAGAAAACAAGTGACAGTAAGAGAAAAGACCTATGTTAAGGTTATGTGGTTTATTTTATAAAGTCACTGTTAGTGGAGTTTTGGACATTGGGAGAGGGGCACTTGACAGTTTAGGTGTAGACCTGGGCCCTAAAGGAATGGTAGGAGGGGAGAGGTCTCCCCAGATGGAGCCCAGTGTGGACCAAGGCATTGAGGTGGTCATACATACAGTGTGTTCAGTGTGCATGAAGATGCGAGTTTGGAGCTGGGGTAGTCAGGCCTGTATTTAATTATTGAGTATCTAAAATCAGAAAACACCAGAACTTTTAGAAACCATTAGAGATCATGCAGTCCAACTCATATCTGTCCTTTAAAGATGTGCTCATATTGAGTAGATAAAGTACCTTATTTTTTGTGTGTAGATTTGTGTATTTTGTGGGAAATCATTTATGTTGTTCCTGGAGTGCAGAATATAACCTGATTTCTTCGACACGTGCACGTTGCCTTGGTGATTCAATTCTGACTCGATTTTACGATCTTAGGAAGAGAAGTGTTAGTAAAGAAGTTATTTTTATTCTTTATTTTTTGTTTGTAACCACACCATGTGACCTTTTGAGGAAGATTTTTATTAAAGGAGTAGTGCCTGTTGTAGTGTTGATGCTCTCCTCTCGCTTTCCTTTTAACTGAGTAAAAACCACTGACTTAGCAGAACACATATCTCCAATGCAAATATAATAATACAAGAGGATTTTTTTCCAAATGAGAACAAACAGCTCATGATTTTGAATCTAGAGCTGTACATGCCATTACAGTTTCTGTTTTTCTTAAGAAAATACATCCTTTGATTAGTTGGTGGAAACGACTGAGCCAAGTGGGATTTGTCTAGACTCTGATGCCTCTGGGAAGTCTTGACGATCCAGGCTATGGATTTCTAAAGCTTCACATGTTTTTATCAGTCAATTTCCAAGATACCTCAGAGACCATTAAGGCAGATAATATATCAGGTGAGATTTATGTTTGGTATCATGCAGAGAACTATAATTAAAAAGAAACTTTAATTTAGCAAAAATAAGTGCAGTAAGTGTAGATTGTTAGGGTTTTGAGAAAGTCTATTAAATAGCATCTACCTTTCCTGTCAGAGTTCTGACACTATTATGAAATAATGTAAGTAAGTAAATGGAAGATGAAATACCACTTTTATGTTGATATAAGCTAGACTGAAAGATGTAGCCTAGTTAAGAGAGCCAGATGAGTTTGCTGACTGAAAATCAAAATTAGACAAATTTACTTACTTATAGAAGGTACTGGACTACTTCATCCTTCTCTGACAAGGTAGGACCTTCATTGCTGAACTTGGTGAGACAATGCTGACTTTGTATAGGCATTCTGGTTTCTAAAGTGGAATAAGGGGGCTACTGAGCTCTGCATGCCCAGCTATTTCTTCTCAATGTTACCAAAGGAGTTAGTTCACTTCCCTTGAGTGGGTAAAAGATGGACAGAGGCCAGGGATTACTTTAATTGAGCTTCATCCTAATGCATAGAAACATGAAGGGGGGGGCGGGGGAACATTTCTCCCAACACCCCAGGACGTACATTTGTCACATTCTAAACTCTGAAATTAGGATATATCTTAGATCAGTGACATCTTAATGGCTGTCGGCCGGAAGATAGTCATAATGAGTTGTTTTTGCCTCAGTTCGTGTGAGCTGAGTGGTTATTCTTCACATCATGACCCTTCAGTATTTCAATTAGTGAACCTCTTAAGGACCATTTGACGAAAGAGTATTAATCTTGGTGGTTGTAAGAACACCTTCTCTTTAAACCTTCTAATAGTATCAAGAACATGTCGACACTAAACCTTGCAGAATTGGTATCAGCAGCTTGGAGTAAAATACTGGATGTACTCCTTCAAGAAATCCACTTAGTGAAATTGTTCAGAAAACAAAGATAGTGACAACTCTGAGCCATTCAGAAGAGCTGGACTCTGAATATTAAATAGTTTTAAGAATACCTTAACCAACTCACTTTTCTTAGGTTTCCTTATTATATGTGTATGAGAGATTTTGGCTAAATACCTCTTTATCTTAAAAACCTTAATAAATCCTTACACTTACCTATTTATGAATTATTTAACCTAGTTCTGTATATTTAAACTGTAAAGAACTTTCCAATAAGAGAAAAAAAAAGATTCCAAATAATAAGGAAGCATTGTATACTGTAGTTAGCAGGATTTTTTTTTCTTAGTGTTACTTAAAACAGTAGTGTATCTTACAATTAGTGAGGTCTTAGATTTGATGAAATATGCTTGGTTAGGTTCATGTGGGCCTCTGCTGCAACCTTTCGAGCCCTAGACAAGCCTGAATGGCACTTCTTCTTCCTAACCCTGAAGTTTTTTTTGTTTTTTTGTTTTTTTTGTGTTACGCGGGCCTCTCACTGCTGTGACCTCTCCCGTTGCGGAGCACAGGCTCCGGACGCGCAGGCTCAGCGGCCATGGCTCACGGGTCCAGCCGCTCCGCGGCATGTGGGATCTTCCCGGACCGGGGCACAAACCCGTGTCCCCCTGCATCGGCAGGCAGACTCTCAACCACTGCGCCACCAGGGAAGCCCTCCCCTGAAGTTTTCACGCTGTACAAGGTTGACAGTGGTGATAAGAGATCAAAATTTTAACCGTAACTGGGTTGTACCCTTGCATTGTTTCTTTACATATACAGTTATTCTTAACTGTGCTTCCATGTTCTCACTCCAGAGTGAAAATGCGAATCCATTGCTTATTTAATGAGAAAGACTGAATCAAGTCATTCAAAATAAAATAATTTTGTAAATATTAAAGGCAGCTGTTTTCAAAGGATCTTCCCTGTGATAGTGTAACATACATCTGATAGGCTTATTTCTTTGCAAAAGTTCTGATAAGCTAATGTCTCTTTTATTTTTTTTCTGAAAGGGGGTCCTGATGACAACTTAATTGAAGGTGGAGGAACAAAATTTGTCTGCAAACCTGGAGCCAGAAATATTACTGTCATATTCCATCCATTATTAAGGTAAGTCAAATCCTATGTACTTACTGAAGATCAATATTTTCATTATTTATGCTAATGTACTGAATGCCAGTAGGTCAGTCAGCATTGAAACAAGTCATAAAAAGAACTTTTTCCATTTTATAGGACCTCACAATCAAAGTTCGTCAATAGAAAATTAATGTCAACCCTACTAAGTAGCTACTTGGTCTCAGGAGTAATTCTTCATAGATACATTTATTTGATTTTCTTTCTTAACTACTCCCTGTCCCTGTCCTGTTCCTTGTCACTATCCCTTAACTATTTCAGGGGTTGGCAAACTATGGCCCACAGGAGAAATCTAGCCTGTCCCTTGTTTTTCTAAATAAATTTTTATTGCCAGAGTCAGGCTCATCCATTTATGTATTGCCCATAACAGTTTGGGGGCTCTATTTGCAGAGTTGAATATTTGCAGCAGAATCCATATGCCTCACACAGCCTAAAATATTTACTTACTGGCCCTTTACAGGAAAAAAGAGCAGCACCATGATCTGTCTGTTTTAAACTAATGACTCAGATATCCTTTGAGAACTGGCAGGTCTCTGAACAAATATGATTTACAAAAACTGAAAGGCATTATATCAATCAAATATGTGGTTTTATATATTGAAGGATAAAACTTGTTAGTGATGAGAATGAAATCTATTAAAATGCTCAGTTTGTTGTGATACTGTGATTTAAGAAAATAAGAATCTGTGATACTTCCATTTAAAAACCTTCTAAGCCCTAAATACCTTTAAAAAGGTACTTTTGCGGGGGGGCGCAGGGAAGGGGTGTGGTTATTCAGTGGATCTCAAGTTTCAGTTTTATAAGATGAGAAAGTCCTACAGATGTTACACAATAATGTGCATGTAGTTCACACTTCTGTACTGCACACCTGAAAAAGGTTAAGAAATGGTAAATTACATGTGTGTGTTTCTTTTAATTTATTCATTATGGCTGCGTTGGGTCTTTGTTGCTGCACGCGGGCTTTCTCTAGTTGCGGCGAGCAGGGGCTACTCTTAGTTGCGGTGCGCGGGCTTCTCATTGTGGTGGCTTCTCTTGTTGTGGAGCACAGACTCTAGGCTCATGAGCTCAGCAGTTGTGGCACGCGGGCTCTAGAGCACAGGCTCAGTAGTTGTGGTGCACAGGCTCATTTGCTCCACAGCATGTGGGATCTTCCCCGACCAGGGCTCGAACCCATGTCCCCTGCATTGGCAGGCGGATTCTTAATCACTGCACCACCAGGGAAGCCCAAATTACATGTTACATGTTTTTGAGTACAACAAAAAAGGGTACTTTGGGGACATAGATATACAATATAATATTAATTAATTGATTTATAATTAATTAATCACCTAGGTAGATAGATTAATATTAATTCATCTACCTAGGTAGATAGATTGATAGGTAGATAGCGTGCGTGTGTGTTTTTGATTATTGGAGTTAGCGTGAATGTCATAGAGTGAAGTAATTCTGTATTTCTTTTCCGAATATTTTTTATCCTTGAGAAATGCACAAAAGTTGGCCCACCCATGTCAGTTTGATGTGTGCATTGGCATTTGGCAGAATATTATTCTGAGTGTTCACAGGTATGTGATATTTTTATACCGATACATGTTTGTACTTAACGAGCTAAAGCTTATATAGACATTTTGAAAGATGCTGGTGATTAGACAGTCTAGCAAATAACATTGTAGGTCATACATTATTCACGCATGGGAGGAAATTTTGCTGTCTTATCGCATTTTTATGACACAATGTTTTTTTCCTTGTCCTCAGAATTATGAAAAATATTGCTATCTTTTCAAACTGTTTGACCTGTGAAGGCCTGTGAAGCACTTGAGTGGCGGTGTATTTAGATTTCAAACCCCACGTTTGAGTCACTGCTTTGGAATTTATATAATAAATGTTAGATGCTTTTAGTCTTCAAACTAAGTAACGTTTGGAGATTATAAATTTTTTTTCTAAGCTTTCTCTTACTTTTGTATTTTCAAAATATGTTGTGTGATACATGCCTGAACACTGATTGCAAGTAACTGGTAATTTTATATTAATGGAGTAAATTGGAGGGTCAGTCACGGTTCCAGCCAACATGTCAATGCACATTTCAGCAACAATGTGAAGAGAGGTAAGAGAAGCCAGTCTAGTTAGCAGAAAAGGGTAGGCCGGTCCTTATGAGAAACAGTAGGAAGAACTGAAAATCTTAGTGAAAAACAGAGGATTTGATATCTAATTTCAAATATATGTGCCACTTAAAAGAAGTAAAGTGGTTTTGTTTTTTTCTAAATCTGGATTAGAGCTAGTTAGTTGGTTGGATGGTAGAGAGATTTGACTGTACATAATGAGAATTTTCTAATGAGTCAGGCAATTCAAAAATAGGGAAGTTTTCCTTGGAAGACAGTATCGTTCCTAGAGATGCTTAATCAAAAGATGCAGTTAACAAGATGCTGAATTGTGAGGTCAACATTCTTTAAATACATGATTGGAATTCTTTGTAATATATTCTGCAGCTTGGGTTCCTTTTTTATGTTTCAGTTTAGTGCTCATGGTTATCACTGACCAGGTCAAGGCCTAGCTGACCAAGGCTGTGTCATTACAGCTTTGGCTTTCTTCTTTCCGACAGAGTAAGGGAGACACTCAGACCATGACTGTACGTAGAGCAATTATTAGAATCTCTACAATGGAGTTCCTTCTACTGTCTGTCTTTTTTTCTTCTCTGCTCCTGTTTTTGTATTTTCCTTTTTTTTTTTTCCTTGTGCCAGTAACTGGTACATGTGATTATAAGTTAACCCTTACAGTGACTCTTAAGGCAAAAAGAAGGCATGCTTGCTTCTTTCTGCTGTAAAGCTAATATGGGACTAAAACTATATTTTCAAGTAAACCTAAAATCATCATGACTGCTGCCATGATTTTGACCTAGATTTAAGCTGATATTCTAGTTGCAGATTTTCTTCTCATTATCAATTACATTTTCTAATGGTCAATTAAAATGATTGGAAGCGTACATATGAAAGACTGTAGAGGAGATTCTTTTCAGAGCAAAATGTTTACATAATTGGTGTGTTGCTTTTTATGTATTCTGAACATGTATTTGTCTTGGACTGCAGTAGCCAATATATGCTTATTCAGCGTTCAGTGAAATATGTTTCCATCCAGCTGGAGGCCCATTTACATCTGATTTTGAAACCTAAATTGATAATGTAATTTGGTATCAAAAATAACATAGGAATACCTAGAGGAAAAACGTGGTCTCTCCCTTTAATAACTTATATTCCTTCTGGGTGTTGGCTATACACTGTTTCTCTGTATTTTATCTTACCCTTCCCTTTGCTTCTCAGAAAACACCCCCTCCCCGCGTCCATTTTGTTCTCTTATTTCTGCTTTGCATACTTTGTTACAGGGCTCTTGCTTGGTCATTATCAACTTTCTTACATTCAGTAATTGTCATTTGAACATTTAATTATTAATACTGCCTACTATTTTTTTTTAAACACGTCGTACAGCAAGTGAAATATTTTCCATTTCATGGTCAAGAAACCCTTTTAATTTTCCTTTTGTCGTTAAAAACAAACAAACAAACAAAAAGAAGCCTCAAACTAAGCACAGTAATTTTTTGAGACTTTATTATTTAATAAGTGAGAGAGGAGTGTTCTTTGATTCAAGCAAGAGAAGCAAGAACAACAGATTTAAAGAATCAAGGTGGAAGTACCATAAGAGAAGGTTTAATGTTTAATTACCTTAATTTAATGTTTTGGTAAGAGCATTGGTTTTGAACTTGGAAATGCTGGGTTTGCCCTTTCTTTTCTTTTGCAATTGAAATAGATACTGGAGTTTTTGATGTCCTTGAGTGAGTAGTTTTCAGTACTTCTGGGAGAATTTTAATTACTTAGTGATTATTATTATTAAACTCATTGAGTATTCTTTAAAGCCTATTCCTGTAAGCTATCACCTTGTAAATGGGTAAGAAAGTATTTGACACATAGCAAGAAGAAAAAAGTGTAATGCCAGAAAGTCTCTAGGATATTGCTCCTTAGTGAAAGAATATTGAAGTATTTTACTTAATTGGGCTCTATGAATTCAAAATCTGTAAATATTTTGAAAGCTAATCTTCTTTTTTTTTTTTCTTTTTCATTCTTATTGGGATATGACATACTGAGTTGGCCGAAAAGGTCATTCAGGTTTTTCTGAACATCTTACAGAAAAACCAGAACTAACTTTTCGGCCGACCTAATACATTAATGTGTCTAAATCCTTACATGTATATTTTCATATACTTGTATGCATTTTTACATATGTGTCCCAAAAGGTAACCATGACCCAGGTCAATATATGAAACACTGATATAGATCATTTGCGGTGCCCCAGAAGATTTCCTCCTATTGACAGTTGATAGCCATCCCTCATAGGTAGTCATTGTTCTTATTTCTTTGGTTGTAGGTAGATGGGTTTTGCTTGAACTTCATCTGAATGGAATACTACAATACGTCCTCTTTGGTGTCTGGCTTCTTCGGTGTAACATTATGTCTGTGTCAGTTACCGTGTTTTTGGAAGTAGTAGCAGTAGTTGGTTTCTTTATGTCAGTCACTGTACCAGTATACCACTGAAATTTGCAGTTATAAAAACACAATATTTAATTACTGTTTTGGAGTAAATGAGAACTTTTTAGGATTTTATGGTCCGAAGACCTGCTTACAATTTAAACTCCTTCAAAACAACTTTTCAAGAAATCTTTTGCTTGCCTATCTTGTGGGACCAAGGAGCCACCCACGCAAGTAAGAGATTGTGGGGACAGCTGGGGCGTGGTCTAGCTAGGTGGGCTAGGTGGTGAGCCAGGGTGCCCAGAAGCCAGACTACTTAGATAATGAATATATACTGTGTCCTTGGAAGTAAAAGCCTGGGAAGATAAAATTAATTGACTCTGTATTTCCCAGACTTTGGGATTTATGAATCAGTCAGTGAAAAAATAATTAGAACCAACATAATTTGCCAGTTTTAATAAAGAACAAGAATTTCAACACTAAGAAAAGTAAAATTCATATAACCCAGAATTAAGAATTATCTTTCTCACAGAAAGATAGTTGGCAACTTAAGTCAACATTCTCAGGCAAATATTAATACGTAGGAATATCACAGCAAGCAATGAGCAGGCTGAGGCCCAGCTGAGAGGCTCTACCATAATTGTAGAGAGGAGGTAAATCATGTGGTTCTGGTCCATAACGGACAGTCAGTAAAAATGTTTTGAGCAAATGAGTCATTGGCAAGTGCGTAGGCAGGTTTTAAAAGCACAAAGTAAACTTGATCGATATTAAGTATTCTTTTAGTAGGTCTTGGAGTCTTGCATTTTAATTCTTGCTTATTAAAAGATACGTGTTTTTAACCTCTTTATACTATCTTGCGCTTATTGTTAATTACCGTTTTTCATGGCCTTCACTTTAGCTACTCGGTTATTAGAATATAGTATATTCTGTCCAGTCACGTTTGTCATAGCCACTCTGTTTTCTGAGTTTTTGCTTGGGTTGCTGGCATCAGCAAAGCCATCAATATCTCATTTGCGTATTTTATTTATTTTTTAAATGTCAGAGTGGAAATAAGGATGGCAAAGAAAATTGTATGAAAAGAGGCTACTAAATCGATTCTTTAAAGTGAAATTAGAAATGCTGAGCGGGTTTGATAGAGGTGCATCAGTGCTCAAAAATGCATCTGAGTGAATCTACACTTCTTTCTTATTTTGAAGCTTTCAAGAAAATTGAAATGAGGATTTCACTGAAGAATAAAAAGGACCCAACATCCTTCTCTGAAAGTTGGAAGCCCTATTCTTTATAAGCCTTAATTCATTACATTTTCTCTTTTACATATTTTTCATTGATGTGTTGATTTTTCAAGATGCAACTCCCGACATTCACTAGGAGTTGAATGTACTTAAAATAAACTGAAATTTCATGGAAAATTCTTCAATTTAATCATATATTTCTGTTAATTACTTTTTATTCATTTACTCCTTTTTTTCAACAAATATTTATTGAGCGATTCATGTGTGCCAGACATTGTCCTTGCCTTTGTTCCTTATTAAAGCATTGTAGTAATTTGAGAATAGAAGAAGATCCGTGACAAAGCAGTCCATTATCCCACCAGTGCTAAATTTCCTTAATTTTTCCTATTTACTCTTAGGCATTTATTTGTTGTAGAGGTACATCTCTTTGTGTGGCCTTTCCTTTTTCAGAGGCAGTTTCTCCTCTAGCCTTAGTGCCATTTCCCTCCATGCCCTCTGGGATCTTGTTCTTTTTGTTAGCTCCTATCACTTCTCTGTCTTCAGTCATTTCCTCCCTACTGGCTCCTTCCCTGGGACCCATAAATATGCTCAACCTCTCCCATTTTATAAAATCTCTTTTCTTAATCCTGCATATCACACACACCCCCGCCCCCATCCCCAACCTATCACTTAAGTTTCCTGTTTCCTTACTACTGGGCTGTTCAAGTATATGCTGTGCTCTTCATTCCCTTCTCACCCTGCCCATTCATTTGCACACTCTTGACCCAGACCCGTCACCGTCTCAATGCCAAATCTCAAGGGTATTTTTCAGCCTTGTCTTACGTGGTTTCATTACTCTTTTACACAACTGATCCTGCTTTTGTATTTCAACCTTTTCCTTCTTTGCTTCTCTGTCACCACTGTCTCTGGCCTCTTGTTCCTCTTCAGATCATCGTTCTCAGGCTTGTTAAGTTTCCCTTCTCTCTACCTGCTCACTCAACACGTGTTCTCCACAGAGCCTTCCTAGGCTCTTCTTTGCTTACTCTGCCATTATCTCACCCATTCAGTATTTTTAGCTATAACTTTCAAAACGGTATCTCCAAACTGAACTGTCTCCAAAGGTCCGGGAAGCAGGTTCGGGTCTAAAACTGAACTACTAATAATTATCTGTCTAAATTTTCCATCCCCAACCTTTACTCCCCTATGCATACCTACATCCTATGCCAAATCTTCTTCTGCTTCTAATCTTCCTTTATTGCCTGTCCTGAGAGATGGATGCCTCCAGCTCTTTGGTGATCCAGACCAAAAATATCTTGGCATCCACTTAGAAAGCTCTCATCCTCCTTACCTGACTCATGCACTGTCATTGATTTTTTGTCACTTCTGCTTCATAATTATGTCTCATGTCCATTCTCTCCTTCCCATACCTGTTGCCATTGCTTTACTCTCTCAGCTTTCTAATTGGTTCCCATTACTCCAAACTTAAGCTTCTCTAATCTGTCTTCCATACCGCTACCAGAACGATTGTGCTGCTTCCCTCTTCTTTGTGATTTCCTGTTGTCTGCTACTGCAGTCGGAATGACTTTTTGTAGAGTATAAGTCCTTCTTGACCTTATCCGTACAGCTCTTACACTCACCTTTTATACTTTAGACCCTCACTAGACCTTTCCTTTCCCTAGGTCTGTCATGCTATTACCCACATTTATTTATTTCTATCCAAAATCTACCCACCCATGCCAACCTTCTACTCATTTTCATTATCTGGCGTACACTTTATTGTTTCAGATTCAGTCATGTCTGGGCTTCTCTATCAACTTTTACTGGTCTTACACTCACCCGCCCTTGCAAGATGTGAGTTGAGTTTCCTTTTGAATTTTTTGAGATTTCCTTTTGAATTTTTTAAGTTATCTTGCTTCAGACATATTTTCATTATAGCACTGAACACATCATCTTGGGATGGCTCAGGGCAGGACACAGTCTTATTTTGAAATTAATATACCCACACCCAGTGAAAATGTTAGAATAGAAAAATAACTGCCTTATCGTGGGAAAATGGTAACATCTACAATTACTAGTGATGTTTGGGAAGAAGGAGCAGAATAAGGATGAGAAAGGGAGTTGCATTGTATTCAAACTTAAGATTTTTTATTTATTTATTTATTTATTTTTTGTGGTATGCGGGCCTCTCACTGTTGTGGCCTCTCCCGCTGTGGAGCACAGGCTCTGGACGCGCAGGCTCAGCGTCCATGGCTTACGGGCCCAGCCGTTCCGCAACACGTGGGATCTTCCCGGACCGGGGCACGAACCCGTGTCTCCTGCATCGGCAGGCGGACTGTCAACCACTGCGCCACCAGGGAAGCCCAAACTTAAGATCTTTGCTTGGATATCTATTTGATATCCAAAGAGATAAATTATAAAATTTCCAAATATGTTTTGTAAAGTTATTTAAGGAGAACTTATTCTTATTTAGGTCATTGTAGAGATGAGGATGAAGCAGAGAGGAAGTCACCTCTTTTGCTACCTTTAGTGCTTTTGTTAGCTGAGAGGCTGCCTGTGTTTGATTTAAAATGATCATCTGTAAAACTCCTTAAGGTAGACCGATAATTTCCCATGACAGCACATAAAGCGCTTTCTCTCCTCCCCTCCCCAAACCCAAGCACACACACCACAGGTACTTCCTGTGTGAGACATTTGTTTAAAGTCGCCTGTCAGAAAAGGTGCGACAACAAGTCTCTCAGGTTTGAAGTTTGCAAACATCCTTCCAACTTACTGAACATCACAAAGGCTGTCAAAATTTTTATTTCCCCATATTTTCTCTTTTCTCGAGGAGAAAAACCATTACAGATGTAAATGTTAGGAGCATTTTGTTATAGGCTTTGGAGAGTCTGCAGGAAGTTTTATTCATAGTTTGGACTGGGGAGAGGAAGGGAGCCTCTGCTGCCATTTTGAAACGTTTCTAGCAATTTAAGTGAACTGCACTGCTGGGAACTAGATATTTTTTCTTCCAAATATTAGTTATATCTCATTTCCTTTTTTCTACTCTCTCTGAAAAATAGGCCTTGATATTTCTAAATTTTCAATTTATTTTTCCTTTTAGTTTCTTCTCAGTCTTTTAGACTCTCTACCAAACCCATTCTTGTATTAAACATCCACATAGGGATTTACCGGGGGGTTGGATGAAACATGTTTATATGTGCTACACTTGTTTCAGATATTATTTGGTGGATAGTGAATAACTACTGAGAAAGAAACCAGTTGTTCTTCTAAATATAATTAGCAACCCCAGCCTAGAAGAAGTTTGCATTGGGTTGTGATGAAGCCTGTGGCATGCCCTCTGCGCAGACAAGAAGGGGAAGACAGATGCATTTCTAATGCAATCAGGAAGCCCCTCTGTAATTTAAATATATTAGCATATCCTGAGAAAGGTGGTGTTTGACTGTCCCTAAGATAACTCAAAGTCTCTCCCAAACAAACATGATTGAATTACTTGAGGGAAGGCATTAAGGCAGCAGGCGTGGTCCTTAATGGATCAATGCTGTCTATGCTCGTTATCACAGCAAACTCCAAGAAAACTTAACTGAAGTCCTAAGGAGTCAGTTTATTGATGCAGTCCTAGTGATTTTGCTAGCATTGCTCACATCCAGTTTGCCACCAAAAGTTTGATGCCGTGCAAACATTGCATTTCTGGAACACTAATATTGTTTCCTACTTGTACCCAGAAAGAATAATGAGTATACATCTTGGATCCTTGTATTTCAGGTTATATATAAAAGAGTAAATAATCGTTTTGAAACATTCTGAATTCTAGGAATGTTAGGGTAATGTGGGATGAAATTGATCATCTAAGCATACATGCTGGGTATCACTTTTGCAATCTGCTTGTGTATCGTAAATAATAATAAAAATAACTAAAATTATTGAGCCCTAGTGATATCCCCAGCTATGTTTTAAATGCTTTAACCTGTATATCTAATTCATTCTTCACTGCAACTCTATGTGGTGGGGATTATTATTATCCTCATTTTATAGGTAAGGAACCTGAGGCCTAGAGAGTTGATGTGGATTAAAGCCTAGGCAAAAGTACCCTGGAGCCCTTACCTCCTACTCTGTATTTCAAGGGTGTGTCTCTATTCAAAACCCTTAAAATAGGAGGTTTCTCAGGCTCTAGGACTCTTCCACAGAAGTAGTTCATAACCGTAATTCTCCTGCTGGCTTAGAAAAAAGGATTTTTCTGTTAAAAAAAAAATGAAGAGTAAAAGACACAATATGGCTAGCTCTGGGTCCCAGAGACATTGCAGGCCAGGTCAAGAGCAGAACCTCAGAGTACTTTGTCATGGTGGCCTAGTCCCATCACTATTCCCTTCTCTTAGTTTTGATTCTAAAAGATAAGCATCTGAAAATAGTTGGGCTGACTTAGAAGAAAACTTTATGAATTTAACTGGTTAATTAGGTGTAATTATTTGCATAACTTAAGAATTTTTATTATATAAATTTACCCAAGGTAAATTTTCAAGCGTATTTAAAATAAAATTAAATTTATGTGAAAGAAAATTTCTGTACTCAGATTAGGGACGGCTCTTTTGCAAGAAAGAATTAGCACTTGGGTGTTTTTAGAATAGAACATTGTGATCTCCCTATTAGCTTTGAATCTTGATATGAAGTGAATTGAAAACTTTCAAGAACCCTTGTGCTACTTACAGGAATAGCTTCTTTATGAACATTCTCTGTTGGCATTATCTTCTGGAAAGCATGCACTTCCATGTATTTCGTGGCATTACGTTATTTCTCCAGTGACTCCTGCCATTGTGAGCTCTTGTTTTTTTCAATGAGATATGACAAGTATCATATTCTCAAATATTCTAGTCTTCATGTTGCTATTACAAATTGACTTTAAACGCATATATCTCAATGTATATGATACATTCCTTGTTCCTTATTTTAAAGCAGCATGATAGAGTAGGAGCCATAAGAGGAGAGGAAAACAATTCTAACATACCCAGACCATTTGTTTGTATCATCTTGCTAACCCTAACTCTTATATGAGGAAGAGTCGACACATCTATATGTTTATTTGGAAAAGTTTGAGTAAATGATTAGCAGTTTGATTCAGAAACTTTATTAATTTTTAAAAATTTAATTTTTATTTTATATTGGAGTATGGTTGATTTACAATATTGTGCTAGTTTCAGGTATACAGCAAAATGATTCAGTTATACGTATATCCATTCTTCAGATTTTAAAAATTCACTTGTTCATTTAGTGTTTATACTTTTCTGGAAAGAATGTGAACAGCTGGTTGAACACAGCTGACCCTTCAACAAAGTGGAGTTTAATCCGCCTGTAACTTACAGTCAGCCCTCTGTATCCAGGTTCCTCTGCCTTCTGGGATCCAGCCATCCTCAGACCATTTAGTACTGTAGTATTTGCTGTTGAAAAACATCCATGTGTAAGTGGACCCACACCGTTCAAACCGGGTTGTTCAAAAGTCAACTGTATTTTGCTTGAGGAGCAGTTAAAAACTTGGAGTTGTGGGGAAACAGTGCCAGAAGCAATTTATGAAAGGAAAGCAATAGAAGTATTTAACTTTTCTTAATTCATTTCTCTTAATATACCTGTGCTTTCCATCGCCTGCCTTAAATATCAGGAAGAGAAAGAAATGAGTGATTTTTCTCTGTGGTGGATTGCAGTGAATATTGAGTGGACTTTTTTTGTCGTGGTGTAAGTCTCAGTATACCACTCATAAAGGAAAATAATTTTAAGGTTTAAAATTTAGCTTAGCATTTTCTTGAGCTTATTATTTTAAAATAGTACCCTCTCTCCTTTTAAAAAATACTGATATTTTCAAACCCTTTGTATAATTTCTTCCTAAGGTTTGCAAAAATCCCCCTGAGGTTTCTTCTGGTTCCGTGGAATTCCTCCTCTCCAGATATTGACAAAATCATTAAACAAGCCTGAAGCTTCATGATTACTTTTCCAGCGCCACTTTCATTGCTCTTTATCATTATGTTTAGTTATGTTTCATCTAGTTTTCAATATATGTGACAGGGTTCATATCCAGCCAACTGGAATTAATTTCATAGCTAAGCCTTTCACGAGCTGGCTCCATAGCATGCTCTGCCAGATCCTGCCATGTGTGAAGCATTACTTTTTTACCACTAAAGATTATTTATCACTTGACTTCTTCCATGCTCATTTGTGTTTCTGAAGAAGGCAGGGAGAGGTGTTCCTGCTCTGAGTGTTTCTCTGGCTTTCCTCTGTGTGAAC
Organism: Neophocaena asiaeorientalis asiaeorientalis; assembly: GCF_003031525.2. Lineage (NCBI taxonomy): Eukaryota > Metazoa > Chordata > Mammalia > Artiodactyla > Phocoenidae > Neophocaena > Neophocaena asiaeorientalis. The sequence goes on along the minus strand of NW_020172457.1, from coordinate 2,474,094 downwards.
CTCACTAATAACTGTGAATCACCACCTTCTGTGCCTTTCCTTTTGAGCAAGAGGTGGGAAGTAGGGGTGCTTTGAGTGTAATGCCTTGCTTCTCAGCAAGAGGATGCCCTCAGAAGCCCTGGTGTTGCTCTAACCTACCTCCCTCGCTGCCCATTAGTGGCATGAGAGGGTATTAAGAGCTAGAATGTGGTTTGGTGGGGAAGCTATTGGAACTGACCTCATGAAATAATTTTTTAAGACCTTAGTCCTTAGAGGTTTGATGGTAAGTGACTGGGGAATTATTGAATATTGTATCACTACTTTGGGGAAAAATAATTTTAGCTAAACATTTCAGGGATAAGAGAAAGGAAGTGTTTATATTTCTAAGATTTGGTAATGTTCCAGATTGCTACCCTTTCGTAAGTATCTAAAACAGACTTTTTTAATACTCTGAACCAGCTTAGAATGAGTCTTTTATTGGACCGTTTTTCCTTTATTTATCAGTTTGATAATTTAATTTTATGGCCAATATATATTCCCTGGCTTAGAGATTTCCCTCACGTGGCGTGATTAGCTATCGTGTGTGAAATAATTATGTGGAAACATTACTAGCGAATTACTGCTTGTCTAAATACTGTATGTTTTCACTTGAGAACATTGGCTCTGGAATGTATTCCTGGCACCGTGAAGGAAAAAAAAGTCTTGAAGTTAAAATGCAGCCAGAATTTAATTTGTGAAATGGAGCTTTAAGCTCAGTTGTTTCTCGTACTGGCAGCAACTTGAGGTTGCTTGTGTCCTTTCTAGAATGAAAAATGTGCCCTTTAAGACTCCTTAGTCATATTTTTAATCTTCAAATTGGTAATTTCTTAGAGAAAGAGCCAAAACTTTAGCCGGTCAGTGTTTGTGTCTGTGTGTTACACAGGATCCAAATTATAAATCCTAATTAATACCACTTAAAACTAATGGAGTGGCCATTTCAAGGTCCCTTACTACAGTAATTATGCCTTGGAACAGGGAAGTGAGTCTTATATTAAGATTTTATACTAATAATTCTGGCCGACCTCTGATACTGTGTTGGACCCCAAGTCGGGAATAGTTTTCTTATCATAAATATAATCAATAACCTACCCTGCTGGATATTTACTGTTTGGGGGAATTGACTCTAATATGTAAAATAACTGTAGTACAAGAAATTCAAAGAGGGAGAAAAGCCAGGAGTCATATTCTTATTTTCTATGTTATTTTATCCTACGGTAGGAAGAAGTTTCTCATTTTAGCTTATGAATAAAGCTTTCTTAGTATTGAGATTGGTCCATTTGACTTCTGGAGTGGCCGTTTCTTATGTGTCCCCAAAGCAAGAAAAAAAGGAGAGAGGGTGTTTCTTTGCTGATTTAATTATTATGACCATAAAAATTTCTTTGAATATGTTCTAAGTACTCCCCATGTGAGAAAGAAGGAAAAGTGAAGGAAGTCATTCACCACATTTCCCCCTTTTTCTCCCCAAAGAGGGCCTCAGAGTTCTGTAATAAAAAGTCACTTTCTCCTCACTCCCAGCATTTGATGTCGATGATTGACAGCGTGCGTGGAGACTTAGTCTCATTAGGGTTTCGGCCAAGGAACACATCACGGCCAAGAAGATCAAAACTCTGAACCGAAGCAGGAACTTTTCATTCAAACTTGAATAAATGTTGAGGAGAAAAGGATGATATATCTTCCAAAAATTAAAAATCAAAACAAAATGATTAAAAAATCAACACCTATAGTCTCTTAGCACTACAGAGTCTGTGTTTGTTTTGAATTGAACATTTTCAGAAAAACATCATGATTCATTAGTCTGAAAAATTATTGCATTATCATAAGAAAGGGATTGTTGACTCTATTAGAAATAGGCTTTGGATCACTTATAGTATGATTGAGCCTCACAGCGTTAAACCATAATATGAAGGTACAGATTGCTTGTTCACAGAATAGGATGCTTTTAAATATTACTCTGAGGACTTCTGTCTGATACCAGAATTGCCCACAAGGACCTTACTTTGTAACTCCAAAACTCTAGTAGGCAGATGCTATTTGGTAAGTCAGTTCTCTTTATTAGCTTAGAGATAAACAGAAAAACTGGTTGGTTTCCTTTTCTCAGTAATTTGGCTATAACGTTGATGGTTTATAACTGCCATTCTCCCTATGACATCCACAGTTAATAGTCTTAGTGTAGATGAAAAGCTACTAGCATAAGTACTCAGAATATAAGGATGTATTTTGTGAAATGTATATGTATGGGGAGGGAGTGAATTGTGATTACACTCACAAACAGCCTAAAGGTACAGTGTATCTTTAATGAAGATAAGTGGGACCTGGTGGAGTTTCTTCTTCTGATTACTCCCAAAGAAATTGAAGGCTACATATGGGTAAAATGCAGGTTTTTCTTTTTTTGTTCGTAGAGAAATATAAGCTATTAAATTTGTCTTTAACATAATGTAGAGGTTGTAGCACTTTTTTAATAAACACAACAATTGTTTAAAAAAACCCCAAAACATCGCAGTTGCATTCAAGCCACTTAGAGGGAATGGAGCAATGGGAGGAGTGGAAAGTAACAAAGGGAAATTAAAGAGAAAGAAAAGAGTGACATGGATGCAGAGAGAAGGGGGAACAGTGGGGGAAGAGTGAGAGAGGGTTCAGGAAGGAGACGTAGCAAGAGAGAAGTGGAGACAGGGTGGCGGCCGACAAGGGAAAAGCAGCCCCAGGACCAATAGCTTTCAGTGCCTCATCGTCTGTTGGCCTCAGAGCAATTGCCTATTTTTACTTTTTTTTGTTTTTGTTTTTGTTTTTTATTGTGGTACACGGGCCTCTCACTGCTGTGGCCTCTCCCATTGCGGAGCACAGGCTCCGGACACGCAGGCTCAGTGGCCATGGCTCATGGGCCTAACCGCTCCGCAGCATGTGGGATCTTCCCGGACCAGGGCACGAACCCGTGTTCCCTGCATCGGCAGGAGGACTCTCAACCACTGCACCACCAGGGAAGCCCTATTTTTACTTTTTTTAATTAGAATTTTGACTGTCCCTCCATTCTCCAAACTCTCATTCATAATCCTGATTTTCACTTACATATATAAAGATAAAAATAGCTTTTGTGACATTATCTTAAAAACTCGCAGGCCAGGCACTATATGAAAGTGGACCCTTTTTGGACTTAAAACAGTAACTCTGCTTTTCCTGGTTGAAAAGAAGAAAAACAAGAAGTCTCCAGGGCAAAGAAACTTGATAAATTTAAAACTATAAATAACAATGCTTACTATTTTCTAATTAGAGTAAATTTTAGGAAGAGAGAAAAATGAGTGAGATTGTGTCCTTTAAGAGTAGTGAAACCTGAAGTGATATATTTGCATCTATCATGGACCAGTTGTACGTAGTGTTTCCTGTAGATTTGGATGGGCCCGAGGGTGTCTCCTATGGAAACTTCAGAGAGGAAGGAAAACGTTAATATTAACATTAATAATGTTTTATATTTGTAGGTAGATACTATACTTTCAGATTCTCTATTACATGGAATTGGTTTGGAATCCAAAACCATAACCCAGCTTTCAGAAGCTTTTTTTTCTAAAGGCCAAGGCAAGACTCTGCACTTTACCGCGATCAAATGTTTCTCAGTGTATTTGCCTGTCACAGTTGAAAATGCCCACTAATACCAGCATGCCCTTTCATTTATAAAATTGTGTCTCAAAGTCATTTTTTGAAGTGTATACAAGGCTGCTCTGTACTATTTTGGCACTGTTTTTCGTTTGCACACAAACGTAGCAATTCATTTACCTTTTAGAACTTTCGTTCCCCTCTGGCAGGTTAACAGGGCAAATACCTTCTCTAATCTTCCCCGCCCTGCCACTCCCAGGGTCTTCAGCTCTGCAAACATCCTGTCATTGCTTGTAAACTCTCCAAATCTCGGCAAATACCTTTCCTTGTGTAGCTGATTTTTCTTCCCTCTATAGCTCCATTTTCCTCTCTTCTGACAGATAAGAATAAGGAAGCCCAACTTTCTGAGCATTTTTCTGTTGTCACTCTCAAAACAACTGCCCTGTTTCTGAACTGCACAGAACTTGAAGTGAACAAACTAGAAATGCGTGAGAGTTGGGGTGTTCTCAGTTCTGAGCTCTTGTCTTTATACTGGCATGGTGTGAGAGTAAAGGCATCATAGTGCCCGGGGCAGAAGAGAATTCAGGGCTGGAGGAATTCAATTTTGTTAGGTCAGGGTGAATAGGAGGTAATTAAGAATCTAGTCAGGAAAGATATAGGCAGTCATGGGAAGAAATGAATTTCCTCGTAGATAACATGTGTTTTTTTTCCCCTTTGGGACTTGTAAAATAGGGTTTCTAGTATATGGAGTTTTTTCTTAATAAGAAATCTAGTAGTGCACTGGGCGATCTCTGTCATTCCAGCACTGGTTCTATGCATGCGTGAATAAGGGTTTATAAAAAATCAAGCCTGCATGAAAGAATATGCCTTAGTAGGAATTTACAGGAGGGCCTTAAGTTCACTAGAATTCTGAGAGCTGTGAGTGAGTTTAGCCCTGAAGGCAGAAATACTGTTGAGATTCAGGTGTTGGAGTCAAGCCATCTAAGTTCCATTCCCATTTTAGTAACTGAGCATCAGTGTCAGTTTCTTCATTTGTAAAGTGGGAATAATGCCATTAGCTTAGTGGGATTGTTAGAAAACAAGCCAATGTACCTAAATTAATTACTTAGAATTGTACTTGAAACACAGTAAGGTCTGGATAAATGATATTTGTAGAGGCTGTTGTCATAGAAACTGAAAATTGATAGTTTAAATGGATTACCATTTTTAATGGTCTGAGAGGTCTTAACATTGGAGGCTGTTGGTTATCTAAAGCAAACTGAGGTGGGGTTGGGGGGAATGTGTGGAATCTCTGCCCCTTTCTTCTTATCTCTGTACTGGGACCAGCAACTCTTTTTCCTGTTGCTTGGGGCTTATTCATGGTAAAGTAATAGGATATATGGCTCCTATATTGAAGTATGGAAGGAGTTGGAGAAAGATTGCCTACACTTAAATTATTAAGGGCTGAATTTTAAGCTTTAGTGACAAAGATAACATTCTGGGGGTTTTCATATTAGTACGTAGAATATGCTACTTTCTTTTCTCCCTATGCAGAGACAATAGTGAAATTAGGGATTGGAAACAGTAGAAAAGTATCCAAAGTATGTAACTGGAATAATGAGAATTATTTTTAAATCCCAAATACATACACTAAGAAGGTAACAGTAGCCCCCTGAAATACAAAAAAGATCTAGTAAAATGATGAATGACCCATTAATTAAAATAATGGTGCAAATGAAATGATAGCAGAATATAGATGGAATTACTCTCTCTACAGACACATTTACATTAAACAAATTCATTGTGAGGGCTATAGTGAACCTTATGGAAGAAAAAGATAGGCAGCCTCTAGATAGCTACCTGTTTAAAAATGTTTCCACCTTTAGTAGAAAATATTTCCAAAAATAACAAGAATGACAGTTACTTGAACTAATTGAATCAGGCATGACTCTCTCTGTAAGATGTCCCAATTAATTAACACCAACTAGAATATTGTAAAATTATGTAGTACAGTTTTTTTTAGTGATTTCTTTCAAAGTTTTATATAATATTTACCTGTGTTTTACTTTTGATTTCCAGGTTTAGGAATTAAATCGAGGGTGGTGGTGGTGGAGAATTTCTGATTTGGGGACTTGAAAAGAATTCAGAAGAGTATTTCAAATAACAAATGACATTTGGGGGGAAAAAAAGCTCATTCATGTAACTTAACATGTGCCATGAAGATACAAAGACAGCCAAGGAGATCATCAGAAGTGGCAGATATTAAAATGACATTTCTTTGAGTCATTTGTAGTGAGGTGGTGGATGGACCTAGAGTCTGTCATACAGAGTGAAGTAAGTCGGAAAGAGAAAAACAAATACTGTATGCTAATGAATATATATGGAATCAAAAAAAAAAGGTACTGATGAACCTAGTTGCAGGGCAGGAAAAAAGATATAGACATAGAGAATGGACTTGAGGACACAGGGTGGGAGGGGGAAGCTGGGGTGAAGTGAGAGTAGCATCGACATATATACACTACCGAATGTAAAATAGTTGGCTGGTGGGAAGCAGCAGCATAGCACAGGGTGATCGGCTTGGTGCTTTGTGATGACCTAGAGGGGTGGGATAGGGAGGGGAGGGAGGCTCAAGAGAGAGGGGATATGGGGACATGTGTATGCATATGGCTGATTCACTTTGGTGTACAACAGAAACTAACACAGTGTTATGAAGCAATTATACTCCAATAAAGATCTATTAAAAAAATGACATTTCTTCTAGGAACTGAGACATGCTTAAAGGAAACAAAAACGTGTCATGCCAACTGCATAGATCACAACTGCATATCTGCTGATCACTTCTGTCTTCTTATTAACTTAATGATAATGAATGAAGTCCAGCAAATGAGTCACTGACATCAATTTCTTTCTGCTCATAATTAACATTCACCCCTAAGAAGACACTGCCGTTCATAGCTATTAAGAAGTTCTTAGAATTTTGTTACTAAGAGCATTTTTTTTTTAGCATGGATCTTGAACATCACTGTAAGTCCTATATTAATCTATCCCAACCTGCTTGACAAACACAATTGAATTTCAGTGATGTTCTAAATTTGAAAATATATTTTCACTATAGAGGGTCATTGTACTTTTAATATAAATTACAGTTATAAGCAGAAATGTTCTTCAATTTCCTGAGCATATTATTGTGGGGGAGTGTGTTTTGTTAGTTTCCTCTCATCTAACAAGAGTTGGCACTATTATTTGAGACATCAGTGTGGACCCTGCCTTGGTTGAGTGTGGAATCAATGTTTGGGGATAACTGAATGGTACTGAGCCTCCACGGAAAAACTTGAAACCAAGAGATATGTGGGGTTTTTAATGCATCTTTTAATGGTCTGCACTGGTCTGAGCTTTCAGAAGAAATCAAGTCGTGGTCTTTGCCTTTAGGCACTTTGAACTGCTTCAGGGAGACCAGTACATGTGCTTGGGCCTGTGCAAGCCAGTATGAATAAATCAGATGTGCCTAACACTCCCGCCCCTCTTTCAGAGTCAGGGAAGTCCTCCTAAAAGAAGAAATGTCCTGACTAAGACCTGGAGGATGAATTGTACTTAGTCAGGAGTTGGGGTGGGGGGACTTTCCTATTAGAGAGTAGGGCACGTGCAAAAGGCAGTGAGAGAGAGGGAGAGATCCACACACGTCTGTGAAGACTCTGTGAGTCTACAACCTTGACTGTCAAGTTCAGGGATTCCGTATTACCGTCACCAGATTGTGCTGGTATGAACTTGTTTGGTCATTAGCCCTTGCTCTTCCATGACTGTGGCTTGAACGTGCAACCAGTTGTTCACAGGCCATGTGACCCCTCCCAGTATATTTCTAGGGCTTTACAGAATCCCAGCGGGTCAAAGATTACCTTCATCTGTCCTGTGTCTAGAATTTTGGGAAGCTTTTTTTCTGATTAAGATACATGGGGCAAAAGGCCATTATCGGGGCTGGTTTCTCCAGGACAGAAGCAACTATGCTGTCCCCTCTTAGGAAACCTGCCCTCAAACCATTAGCCATTGACTATTCAAAGTGCATAGGAACTGAGACTGTGGTGTAGGGTAGAGTTCGCGCCATAATTTTTTTGATTGTGTGACATCGGGCAGGTGGTTTAATCTTGGTTTCTTTATCTTTCTATTTAACAAAGTTGAGGGTTACATAAGTACTCAATAAATGGTAACTATTACCTAACTATGAGGATATTTACTCATTCATTCGCTAAGTGAATAAATATTAAGGATGCTCAAAGAGCCTTGTCATCTAGCCTTGTTCCAAGAGGAAATGATGCTTTTGTATCGTTATTTGAATTTCTGTCTCTTTTTTTTCCAAAGCAAAATTATTGCTTATTTTGGTTGTATTTCATACTTTTACAGTGTTTGTCAAAGTGACTTCCGAGAGTCACCCACATCCAAATCAGCAGAGGAGCTTATTAAAAGAGTGGATTCTTGGTCCTTACTCTGGACCTGCTAACTCGCAACGCTGGGCATGGCACGGGGGATCCGCGTGTTAAATAGGCTCTCTAGGTGGTTCCCACACACACCCTGAAGATTGTAACCTAGTAGGATCACGTGGTCTCACTGACTTACCATTTGGTGCTACATTAAGGAAAGCTAGCAGTCACTTTCCTGTTCTTTTTATTGTATGAGCATTCTACAACTTTGGTTCCTGAGAACTTTGCTTTACTTTAAATGGGGAAATGGCCATTTACCTGTTTTGCAGCTTTCATTTACATGGATTTTTCCAGAAATAAGTAATAAACTATGACTGAACTGTCTTCCTCTCTGGATAAGTCTTCTTTTCCTAGCATCCATTTCTCAACAACTCAAGAAGCTAACACCTATCAGCTACCCACCTTCAGTATCATGTAGTTAATAACATGCTTTCCCTTCTCCAGTTTGTAGGGTTTGTTATCGCCCTTGGGCAATATGTTCAGGACTCACAGCGTGAATGTTCAAAACGAGGTAAAAAAGGACTGAAACTTCTGCACATGTTTTCATTAATTTTTTTCGCAGCCTTGAATTGATTGCTTCCCTTCCCCAAAGCACACCCGGTGTGACCCTGATTTAGTGTGGCTTAATCAATAAACTGCAGAATGACTAATTTGTTTCCAGTCATTTCTTTACAGAGTATTTTCCAAGCAAAGTTTAATATGGGAAAACTACTGCCTGTGAGCTAGGGTGAAGGGGAACAGGGAGACAGACACAGACATCTGTGTGCCTATGTTTACTACAATAATTTTTTAAAAAGAAAAAATGGAAGGGGAGCAGGAATGATCGTAAAGATGCCTATCCCTCTAAGATAATGTTTCTGTCATATTATGTGAAAGACCTCTTGATAACAGGCATGCAGCACTTTAATGCCTGTTGTTTTTGTTTTGTGTTGATCTCTATAAGCCATGGAAAAGATAAATTCCCTACTGAATGGGCCTGGTGGAACTCTGCAAATTCTAAAAGCATCCAATCAGAAGAATGTTAAACCTTTGAGGGCAATTTAGCGTTTTCCTATTTCTTTTTTCTTCTTCTTCTCTTAACTTTGTTCCTTCTGATTACCTTATGTGGAGTCGCAGTTCCAGTTTTATTCTGTGGGGATACACAGTAAGCACCTCATTGAAGTTGAGTGCAGAATTTGATGGGAAGAGTAGATGAGCAGGGCTGAGCTGCCACCTGCAGAAGCTCGCCACACAGCCTGCAGGGAGGGGACTGCCATGATTCATTTTTTTAAGCTCCTGGTGTGTACCAACTACTTTTCGCGCCTACTGTTAAATCTCGTAACAGTCATTTGATTTGAAAAATCGGGAATCTGAGAAAGAGGCAGAGTGATTGGCTCAAGGTCATGGAACACAGTACCACATGGTAAATTATAGGTTTGAGCTCACATTTGCCTGGCATGAATTTTCCTTTGCTTCCCAGTGCACCATTCCATCCAGCCAGGCTATTTGCCGCGGCGGGGGGTGGGGGGGGCTGGTTAGGAGGGGCACCTGAGATTGCTGTAGGGGAGAGGGCTTCAGGAGCATCCCAGCGAGGGAGAACAGAGGTCAGCCCAGTTCACACGTGTGTTCTCAAGTCTGTTGCTCCATGTTTGCAGAGCAGCTGTGGCCTCACACAGTGAGGCACTGAGAATTACTACTTTAAGAGCTGCTGTTGGTGGGAAAGAAGCACAAAATCACAGTGAACCATAGACCCATCTTACTGTGTTTGGTCATTGAGCAATGCAGGAGGAATTCTATACAGTTTAGTAACTACTTCCAAAACCTGAGCCGTGGTGGCATTCTGCCCCCTTATTCTGGGCAAAAGTAGAAAGATTATAGCTACAAAAAATGTGGAAAGCTCATACAGAAGTTGTAAAATACACATTTTACCGGTCCCATGGATATATTTTATTAGCTGTTTATGGTTAGGAGCTATATATTTGTGAAATAAAAGAAAATTTTGATGGCAGTGAGAAGTTATATTTTATAACTTTATATATCTACTTTTAGTAGATTATTGGGTGGTTTATGTTTTGACAAGAAATACAGAGGATCCATTAAAAAATACACAGTGAGCTACGAGTCCAGCAGGAATTTGGTGTGACAACATACTTTAGAATGTTCTTATAGATGAGAAGGGACAGGTATGGGTACTAAGTGTTCTGTTAGTATTGCCTCCCAAACAATTCTTAGAATAATAAGGTAAAATATTTGAAATGGAAATGATTTGTTACTTAAAAGATATTACTATATACAAGTTTTTTAGAAAAGGAAAATGTCTTGGAAACATGGGGTTCTGAAGTTCCATATGACATTTTCTAGACCAGTGATCCTTGACATTGATGGAGATGATTGAGCAAATGTACCGTTAATAAAAGCTGTAAGAATGAAACTTGACCAGAGGCAAAGAAGATGGAGTAATATAGTTGTATGAGGAAGAGGCTAAAGAGATTGTGAAACCCCTTGTAGATCTTCTTACTATTTCAAGTTCCATTTCCATTACTGAAAGACCATTTTAGCCATCACTCTCCAAGGCTAACGTTTATGGAATGGTTTACTATAATTGAATCACTAATGATGCAACAGTAGATCTTCTCTAACCTCTGATGTCCCTTAATTATTTTGTCTTTGGTTCACAAAGAGTTTGAGGGAGTCAAATGACTACTTCCAGTCGGCAACAGAAATTAAACTTGAAATCAAAAGAGGCTGGAGCTGGGAATTTGTGTTTGGGAGTCACAGTGATAGCCAACAATTTTTGCATGCTCAGTTTGTGCCAATCTCAGTGATGAACTTTTTATGGATTAGCTCATCTAACCTCCACGAGAACTTCACAAAAACTTTCTGAAGCAGGTCATACTAATACCCGCATTTTACAGATGCGGAAACTGGCACAGAAAGATTTTTGTAGTTTGCTGTAGGTCACACAACTAGTAATTTTTACAGTGAGATTCAAACAGAAATCTTGGTGATGTTTAAATCCAAGCTCTTTAATCCCTGTGGTACTCTGCATAGAGGTGATTTTTAAGCCTTGAAGGTAGTTGAAAGCTGAGGTCAGTTTAATCTTAGAACATTCTAAGAGGATGAGAGAAGTGATCAGACAGCAAAGGACAAAGCCAGTTACGGAAACCATGCAAGAATGTTTAGAGGAGAAGAGAATTATTTTAAAAAGCTGCAGAGAAATCAAAAAGAAGAAAGAGAAATTACTAGATATAGAGATTATGTGTCTTTGGGAACTTTGCCTCGAGCAGTTCTGAGTAGGGCATTTAATCCTATCTCAATATGCCATTCATTTTTGAAGGGTTGGATTAGTTTACTCAGTGATTGTTCTCAGATATTTAGTCTAGGATAATAGTTTCTAACATTTTTTAGCAAATGAGAGCCTGTTTGACACTTCCTTCATTTCTTTGTCCCATTCCTTCTCTCCTTCAAAATAAATTAATAAGTACATATATGAAACAAAGGGGGGAAAAGTAACATGATGTCTGCCTTACTGAGAAAGCAGAATGATACCAGAACTTTTTTCTTTCTTTCTTTCTTTTTTTAAAATCTTGCTCAGGAAGACTTACTAAGGAGTAGATACAAGATGGCAACAGGTGATGTGCTAAATGTATTAGTGGACTCTATTTAGAGTGAGATTTCCTATGCCTTTTACTAAGTCCTCAAAACATTTCACAGACATGCTCAATTCTCAAAAATAAAATATGACATGTGTAAGGCTATAAATTTCCTCTTTTTTTTTTTGTAATAGAGAAATTGAAATCGAAAAAGGGATAGCATGGGACAAATATAACCCTCAGTTTTCCATTTCTGTGCGTTCTCTCCTGATCTACACTTTTCCTGCTGGTTAGGACAAAGTGCCTCCACTGTTGTGGCCAGCTGCTTTGACGTATTACTAACCCTGTCCATATATCTGATGCGGCTATTGCTGCTTCCTCCCCAGAACACTTTCCTGGCTTCTCTCCCAGGACAATGCACCCTTCCGGTGTTCCTCTCACCTCACTGGCTCCTCGTGAGTTTCTTCCTCACCCACCTGACCTCTTAGCCTATGGTACCCACGCTTTAGTCCTTGGCCACCTTCTCTTTTTGATCTACACTCATTTCCCTTGTGGATCGCATCTCCTCCTAGAGCTTAAAATACCATATAAAGCTGTTTGCTCCCAAATTTATATCTCCAGCCTGGGCTGCTCCAGTGAACTCCAGCCTTATTATGTTTTTAGCTTACTTGACATTTCTGTTTCTGTGTCATATGGGAATCGCAGCTTTAACATGTCCCAAACTGAGATCCCAACATTTCACACCATCTGTTCACCAACTGCTGCCCCTTAGTCTTCCCCACTTAGATAAATGGCAACACCATTCTTTCAGTTGTTCAGACCAAAAATCTAAGAGTCGTGTCTTTCTCTCACACCCAGAAGCCGTCCATCAGCATATCCTATTGGTTTTCCTTAAAATTACCCAGAATCTAACCAGTGCTCGCCACCCTCGTGAGTTGCCCTGGTCTATGCCACCATCATCTCTTCCCGAGATTAGTGAAGTAGGTTCCTAACTGGTCTCGTGCTTGATCTCTTGCTCTCCTCCCTTTTAGCCATAGTGATCCTGTTAAAATGTAAGTCACTTTTGCCTCAAAACTCTGCAACAGAAATTCATGCAGAATAAAAACCAGGGTTCTTTACAGTGGCTGACAAGACCCTGCATAATCTGCCCCTACCAGTTGATGCTGAGCACGTTTTCTACAGCCCTCTCTGTAGATCACTCCCTCTAGCCGCATTGGTCTCCTTGAACTTTTCCTGGAACCTTTGAACAGTAGCACATTTGCACTACTGTTCCTCCACCAGCCATTCATGTGAGTCACCACCTTCATACCTTTGGAGCTCTTCTCAGATGTTACCATCCCAGGGAAGCCCTCCCTGGCTATCCTGTTTAAAATTGTACTGTGCTCTGCTTTTTGCTCTTCATTTCCCTTATCACTATCTATGTACTGTATCTTTTATCTGGTTTATTGCCTGTCTCCTCCCACTAAGAATGTAAATTGTGCAGGGGCAAGGATTTTTGTCTCTTTTGTTCACTGTTACTGCCCTGTCACCTAGAATGGTGCCTGACACATACTAGGTCTCAGTTAATGTTTGTTGGAATGAATGAATGAAGTTTCAGAGCCTAAGATAGGGTTGTGGAATCAGAGTATGTAAGAAAACGTGTGTCTGTGAATACAGTTTTTCTCCTGATTTCTGAGCTCCAGTCCCAAAAGGACAATTTTCTGCCACTGAACAAAGGTGCCTCTGAGTACCCAGATCTTTATCCCTGTGAACAGCCATTACCTATTAGAGCCAGTGTGATGGGAGAAAGACATATTACCACCTCCAGTTCTGTAGAGTCCCTTTGGCCCAGAATGTTTTCAAAATGCTATCCCATAAAGGCAAACGAATCCGGAGACCTTTGTAGTTTCCCTTAGCCTCTGCTGCATTAGTCAAAGATAAATCTATGCAGAGTTCACTAAAGGGAACAGACAACTGCATTAAGCTGTGTAATGATGAACATTAATGGCCTGTGACAAAATGCGTCTCTGTAGGCTCAGCTGAGATGCAAGTTGGGGACTTTTCCTTCTATGTGATAATGGTAATGAAAAAAACAAAACAAAACCACATCCAAAGATGCAGAGAAACAACCTGCAGGCCAAGTTCAAAGTGATTTTCATGGTGTCTCTGTTTTTCCTTTTTGTAAGCACACGCATCTTGACCATAACAGGTACGTAGGCCGTTGTACAGTGATGGGGACTCTGCTGCATTAAATAGAAAGGTACTGCCTTTGTTCCCAACAGCAACCTGATATGATTCGTTTGCCTCCTTTTCTGAGGCTTGTGCATTATCACGCAAATTGTTAAATTGAGTTTTTTCGCTGCTTGTTGTTTTGTTCGTAGACACTTACACCTTTATCCTGGTGGTCCACGTGGGTCGATTTCATTTTCTGTGCATTTCTTTCCCATTCCTAATTTAAGCGAGGAGCTTGTTTACTTATGTGTCCTTCTCCTCCCCGTTGGACTTGCACCTGGTTAGCTGAGTGATCTAGTGTAAATTAGTGGACTTCTTCTATCGCACATGATTCTTAGGAGGATCAAATACATATGTGGATAAATATGCATTATAAACTACCGTCAAGCATCTAAGTTGATAATGCCAGTGTGGATACTAGACGAGTTGATCTCCAAAACTCCTTCTAATTGTAGAACTACACTATTCTAAGACTTCCCAAAGCAATGTTCCTAGTATATTCTGTACGTTTAGGTAATTGGGATATATAAATATTTTATGTGCAACACTTAGAAACCATAGGTTTTACATATATACATATATGTAATTTATTTATATATATATCACAGATATATATATAGAATAGTGAGGCCTGGTCTAGGACTTTTTAAAAAAAAAATCTATTCAGAATGTCAGTATGATGTACACATACTGTATTTTCAGCATTTGCTTCTCAGATATTCAGAGCACATTTTGCTCTACTGCAGAATTACTTGATAACACATTTCATTCCTCACTTCTGAATCTCATGGATGATCTACCAAAATATAACATCTCCATTTGTTACTAAATAAAACCCTGCTATGACTCTTTTCTATAAATCCAGTTTTATTACCCCTTCCAAAGTAACTTCTGATAATTCAGCCAGAACCCTTACTTTTGTTTGTCATTTTCAAGCTAGATTCTTGAATAAGAGGACTAGTTCTAATTTTAGGCTAAGAAGAAAAGATTACACGGCAAATTTCAAGACGCTGGTTTTGCTACCTGATCTACTAAGCTTGTAAATTCTAGGAATCCATTTACTTTTGAAAAACATTTCTGTTCTTATTTTCAGTGCCAATTTGTTTCCTTCAGCTTTCCCATACCCATGACTTTTATAGCCCCATATAAAGTAGAGCGCTTTGCCATATTGATTTAATGGTATCTTTCAATAAATTTCCTGTTACAATTCTTGCTCCATACCAGGCAGCCAAGGGGGGGAACAGGCGGATGTGCCGGTTAACTAATTTTAAAAGGGAAAAAATTTCATTTTCTCCATTCTTTAATGTCATAGTTGTCCTGCCAATGACCTGATACTGGGATGTATTAGGTTCCCCCTGACATATGTTACAGGAAGTAGTGACCCGACCTTTTAAAAATTTTATTAACATTTATAAATTTGTTCTAGTGTATTATGGTGGAAGCAGTGGTTTTTCTTCAGAATGGATTGGGGTGACTGGTGTACAGATTGATAGCCATGTCATATATTAAGCTGGTGGACATTTTGTAGAATATATAGATGCTGTCTTTTTTCCCCTCTCTTCCCCTACCTTTCAGGCTTATGCTAATGGGGATAATAAAATTAAAAATTTTTTCTTTAAAGCATTTTACAAACAACTGAATCATTATTGAGAGCCTTTACGTAGCTGGTGAGATTTTGATTATTGCTTAATAAAACATTGAGGCATGGGCATTCATCCATTCTTTCATTCAGCCTTTCCTCAGTACCTGATGTATTCCAGACACTCTGCGGGTCACTAGGGTTGTAAGAGTGATTGCCACAATCTCTGTTCTTAAGTAATTTACAAGCTGATGGATTAGGAACCCGTGGTATACAGTCAAGATCCTAATCAGCGATTTTTTTTTTTCTGTCTCAACTCTGTGTTCAAAGCCTCAACCTATACCTTGAATTCTTTTTAAGCTATTATATCTTGGTTCTTCTAGGAAATAATTTAATTTATATGTGGTGTTTGGGTAAAAATATTTGTCATAGATTAATAAAGGAAATCTTGATTAATGTAAAACATTGGAATTTAGCTATATCCGGTTTTATTGATTTAGCAATTCTTATCTTTCTCTCTGTGCCCTAAGAACCTGAGCAGTGTGTGGTTTTATAAAAAGGACACATCTCCCACAACTGGAAGCACAGGAGCCGGGCGAGCTGGCACGCTGCCTTTCTAACCTGTTTACCGCAACAGCAGTTGTGATGGTGATGGTGATTGACACTCCCATCCATCATCTGCCTTTTCCCAAATGCTTCTGAAGCATAAATTAAGCCTCCTAAGTCCTCAGTGAGTATAGATTGCTGTTTTTATGTTACAGTAAATATTTATTTATTTTATAGACAGGGAAATCGAGGCATTGAGAACCTAAGTGGCTGGATAAATAAGTTACGGACGCTGCTGGGAAACATCAGCTAATGTTTATTGAGCCCCTGTGGGACATAATACTTTCATAAGCCCTGTGCAGTGTATCTTGTTTCTGGCTTTCCCCCTTATTGCTTGAGGAAAGTATTCCATGGAACCTATTGGCTCCGTTTTACTTTTTTGTCCTCAGGAAAAACTATTGTTGCTGCCTATTTTACTTTAACATTTGCATTTTCTTAATGCATTTTACTTAGCTAGACAAGACCTAATAAAAAACATTAGCCATATTTCCAGGCTCCAGGTTTTTCCAGTTTTTCAAAAAATGTGAACATTGTCATATATCAGCTATTGTGCTAAGGGCCGTGGCTAGAAAGGTGTTAGACACAGTTCTTTTTCCTAAGAAGCTCTATTCTAGTTGATCCTTTTTACTGCCATACAACTGTACTGTACTTTTTGTTCGCTTGATTTTAAAACGAGGAACTCTTTATTGCAGAACTTTTCAGAGCCTTTACCTATACAGGGTTCACTGTGAATTTCCAGAGGCAAAGAGCATATGCGACATTTTCTAAGCTTATGGGAACGATAAGCTCGTTACTCGAGAAATCTATTTTGAACTTAGTAGTCTCTAGGACGCATCTTAAAGAACGAATGACACGGCCATTTTTCACTATCCACTTGCCAGACAACACTATAGAAGTGAGCACGGGCAGGGAATCCCGCTTTCCCAGAACAGCTGTTGAGGTTGTAATCTGGTTACTCTTTAAAGCTGTTTTTTTCCCCCAAATTGAACAGCAGCCTATGAAAGAGGAGCGCACTGCCTCCCCACTGCTCACACTTATGCATGGTCTGTAGAAGGTATTCTTATGCAGGAAATTGACTCTTAAAAGATTAGCAGTCACCTAGTCTAGCCCCTATATTCAACTTGAGAGGAGACTGAAGCTAGTATAGAAAGGCTTTGTTACTGACCTGGGATAATAGAACTGGGGAAAAGCAGAGCCTGGAAGAAAAAAAAACCCAAGTCTCCTGGCTCTTCCATTACGCCACACTGTGCCTCCGATGGTACCTGATCAGAAGTTTTCTACTTCAAATACTTGGAACTCCAACAACCAGTGCATTTGGTACAAACTCCTGCCTAACTAGACTTTGCCATCAAATATGCTAAAAATAGCCTTTACAGTCAACTGCCTTTTTTAATGTTTTCCCACAAAATACCTGAATCAGTCAGCTTTTCCCCTTTTACTTTATAGTTTTGTCATCTCATGTGCTGCCTATTCCATCATCATGTTTAGGGTGTTTTACCTAAATAACCATGTTGTGTTTTAGGCACTGCTGAGGCGCCTCCTCCCTCCTCCACAAATACGTACTATAGTGACTCACTGTTGAATCTGATATACTACAGAAGCCCTGTGTGTGGTTTTTTATGTCGGAGGAAGTGCAGTAAATATAGGGAGGGCAGTGAAACCCATTAAATGTATGAATGGAAAATAAGTTGTAAGAAGGCCTTGCTTTTTATCATAAATGCATTTCAGAAATGCCTTTATGGCTTGGGAGGGAATACGTGGGCCCCTTCTTGACAGGCACAAAGGAGTCGTTCATTCTCCATTTTGCCTCTCTCTTTGTACCCTGCTCTCTCTTCTTGCCCTTCTTAGTTATTAAGGCATGTTGGGTGAACCCCCTTTCTTTGGGTAAGAAGGCATTTATCTTTCTCTTTCACACTGGCACTACCATGGATCAAAACAGATTCCCCCCTTACTCAAGGAGGCCGTGACTGGAGGGAAGAGGTGAGGATCAAACTCGACTTGCCTCTGGGGTTACAGAGTCTGCAGTGGTGCAGGGAGGTGCAACAGGATGTTTCCAGCAGTGGGTGTGGAACAGGTGCTTCTGTGGCACCCCAGCTGGGGTGTGTCAGTAACAAAGCTTCCTGAATACGCGGCTGGATTCCCACATCACGGTGCCGGGGGAGGCTGGTGTTGAGGTGGGGAGAGAGGATAATGTGGGGTGTAGAGAGACAAACAGCTTGGGCACCTGTTTGCATGTGGGGGCGGAGGGTTGAAGGGAAGCCCTCAGTGCTGTTCTGACGAATCAGAATTTGTGATAGAGGGCTTCCCTGGTGGTGCAGTGGTTAAGAACCTGCCTGTCAGTGCAGGGGACACGGGTTCAAGCCCTGGTCCGGGAAGATCCCACATGCCACGGAGCAACTAAGCCCCTGCGCCACAACTACTGAGCCTGCACTCTAGAGCCCGTGCACCACAACTACTGAAGCCCGTGCGCCTAGAGCCCATGCTCCTCAACAAGAGAAGCTACCACAATGAGAAGCCCACGCACCACAACGAAGAGTACCCGCCGCTCGCCGCAACTAGAGAAAGCTCCCGCGCAGCAATGAAGACCCAATGCAGGGCTTCCCTGGTGGCACAGTGGTTGAGAGTCCGCCTGCCGATGCAGGGGACACGGGTTCGTGCCCCGGTCTGGGAAGATCCTACATGCCACGGAGCGGCTGGGCCCATGAACCATGGCCGCTGAGCCTGCGCGTCCGGAGCCTGTGCTCCGCAACGGGAGAGGCCACAACAGTGAGAGGCCCGCGTACCGCAAAAAAAAACCCCAAAAAACAAAAAAAACCAAAACCCAATGCAGCCAAAAATAAGTAATAAATAAATAAATTTTTAAAAATCATAAAAAAAGAATTTGTTATATAGACACAAATCCTGGACAATTTAATGTGGAAAACTGGATTTTAGGAAACATTCAAACAGCACACCAAATGAAGAACCATGTTCACTGATTGGCCTGTGTTTAACACACAAGCAAGTATGTTCCTTTACCCTGAATCTTCTAAATATTTTTATTTTTAAAAGAGAGAAATTTCCAGTAAAATGTAATTGTGTATGTTTGAGGTAAAAGAGGATGGTTGAAAAGAGAGGGAGGATAGCGGGACTAATACAAGATAAAATTCTTCAGAGGAGTCTGAGAAGAATGCCATGAGAGTGCCTTGATTCACTGAAGCTTTTTGAAGGTCTAGAGAGAAGATTCTCATTTCTGAGGAACACCCAAAAGGACTCTGAAGAATTTCCTTTTTCTTATTATGTTTGTCTATGGACACATTTTATTTTCATATAGGTTTTGGGTTTTACCTAATTTGGCTTTGTAGCTCTGAGATTGGGGGAGGGGAGTAGTTAGAAAGCTCATTTTATTTTTAAGACTGGGGTTTCTGATGGAATTTTGGTAACTTCCTGGAGATTAGTTATCTCAGCTTGTGGTAGTACAGTTCAGATCGGTTTTAGTGATGAGCATTGAAATTGCAAATAACGGATCTGAGTGGATGCTTGTTTGTGTTTAGCGTCTGGTTCAAAGGTGGGTTCCTCGCTTGTTACTTGGAACTGCCCTCAGTAGATGTATTACTTTACCACAGTTTTCAGAGTCTTTGGAGTCACATTTAGGTTAAAATTCTCACCTGGCGAGCTTTGTGACTTCGGGCAAATTCTTTAATCACCTCCGCTTGTTTCCTCACCTGTAAAATGGAGCAAATAACAGCGAGCTGGCACTGTTATTCTAAGTGTCAACTTAAAATGATATATGGGAAAGGTCCTGGCATTTACTAGCTGCCCAGCAAATGTTTGGATTGTTTTAGTTTGATTCCATTTCTGACTCTGTGCTCTTGGCCTGTTGCTAACAAGCAGACAGGGAAACCACAGCACAGTCTGGCTGGAGGGTATTTGTTGAGCCACCCAGCTTGCAAGACCGCTTTGCCTCTGTCAGGAACAGGAGCCCCTGGAATTTTCTTCTTTCATTTCTTTTTTTTTGGTGGTACGCGGGCCTCTCACTGTTGTGGCCTCTCCCATTGCGGAGCGCAGGCTCAGCGGCCATGGCTCACGGGCCCAGCCGCTCCGCGGCATGTGGGATCTTCCCGGACCGGGGCATGAACCCACGTCCCCTGCATCGGCAGGCAGACTCTCAACCACTGCGCCACCAGGGTAGCCCTCTTCTTTCATTTCTTGATTCCCTAAGTGTCTCTTCTTCCTCACATGTAACTTGTTATTAATGGGACACTCTCTTGAATGTTTGTACCTGAGTCTTTCTATTTGTGAATGGTATTTGCCTGATTTAGGTCATCCCAACCGGTAGACTGAGTTGATGGATCTGGAGAACATTCTTTTTCTACATTCCTCTGTTAGGGCATTTATCACAATGATAGAATTTTTTGTTTTTATTTTGCAAATATTTGTTTAGCTCCTATTATTTGCCAAGCAACGGAAAAAAGAAAGTCCCTGCTCTCATGGAGCTTATATTCTAATGCGAGAAGTCAGACAATAAACCAGTACAAAATACCTCAGATGTGGTAAGTATTGTGAAGCAAAGTAGGGTAAGAAAGAGTAAAATAGCATGCTGTTTTCCATTGGGTGCTCAGAGAACATGTCCAAGCAAAGACTAGAATGAAATTCAGCAACAAACCATGAGATATCTGGGAGAAAAGCATTCTAGGCAAAGGAAAGAGTGTAAGCACAAAAACCCTGAGACCAGAGTAGCTGAGGACAAGTGAGCGAGGAAGGGACTTTGTCAAAGATGAGGGAAGAGAGATGCTGGGGACAAAATTACTTCAGGCCTTGTAGATGACGGACAGGACTTCGGATTTTATCCTGAGTGAGGTGGAAAGCTGTTGCAGAGTTTTGAATAGATGAATGTCATAATCTCCTTTAACTTTTCTACAAGTACTCCTTTGTCTGCCATATGAAGAGTATCTGTAGGGGGCAAAAGTAGTAGCAGAGAGTAGAAAGCCATTGCAATCATTCAGCTGAGAGGTGATGATCTGAATGAACTAGGCTGACAGCTGTGGAGTTGAGAGGTGGTTATATTCTGGATGTCTTATGAAGATTTGCCGATGGGTTGAATATGGGTATGAAAAGAAAAGAGGAGTCGAGCATATCTCAAAGATTTTGGGCCTAAGCAACAAGAAGGAAGAAGATGTGCTTTCCAAAGAGCGTGAAGACTGTTGGAAGAGCTAGTTGGACGGTAAGATCACGTTCAGTTTTGGAAATGCTGAATTTGAGATGTCCGATAGCCAAGTGAATGTGTTGAGTAATTAGTTGAATACATGACTGGAAAGTCTGAAAGTGAGACCTAGACCAGCATTGTCCAATAGGACTTTCTGTTATGATAGAAATGTTTTATAATTTCACTCTCCAATATGGTAGCCACTAGCCATGGGTGCCTACTGAGCACTTAAAGTGTGGCTAGTGCAACTGAGGAGCTGATTTATTATTTTACTTAATTTTAATGAATTTAAATTAAAATTTGAACTGCCACAGGTGGTTCAGGCTACTGTATTGGTCAGCATGCAAGACAGTAAATAGAAATTTGAGTCATCAGCATTTCAGTGCTGCGTAAGGCCATGAGACTGGATAAGATCTGCTTGGAGGGAGCACAGGTAAAGAAGAAAAGATGTCGGAGGATCAGGACCTGCAGTGCAGAGAGCTTAGGTAGATACAGAGCTACCAACAAAGGAAGTTCAAAACGGAACAGATGGTAAGGAAGCAAAAGGCGAAGAGAGAGTGGTTTCCAGGAAACCAAGTGAAGAAAGTGTCTTGAGGAGCGCAAGCCACTGGGTCAAGTGCTGCTGAGCTGTCCATCACCCTCAATCGTAGTGAATCACTTAAGCAGTCTTTAGAGAGACAGGTCCTTATCTCCAAGCCTGGCATGTTGTTATTGCCTTATAATTCCACAATGAAGAAGGTTGAACAAATGAATGGATCACTCAGTCAGCTTTTACAAACTTATTTGCAGGAGATATGCTCCCTAATTTAATGTCAGTGCACTGACATCTTAGAACTATTACCTTTTGGAAATCCCAAACTGTGCTCATTCCTTCTTTCTCACTAGTACTTTCCACCATCTCACCCCCCCTAGTTTTAACAGGACATGATTTTGGAGAAGCTGGGATAGAGACAGCGTCAGCACCTCTTATCTTAGCAGTTGACGTGAAAGAACCAAATATCTGGCCCTAGACTTTCTCTCTAGCTTTGTGTACACTTGGTTTGTACCAACTTTTAGGGTCAAATGAAGAAGTTACTGGGTATGGCTGGAAAGAAGCAGATGATTTTACCCCAAATCCCTGAAACATTGATACGGCTTATTAAATTGACTCTTGTGATACTTACATATAATTTTTTTTTCTTTTCTCAGTTTCCCTTTTAGTTCTTGTAGACTCTGACTATTGACAATTGACTTTGTCTCTCCTGCCTTTTCTCTTGTGTATTTTTTTCCTTGGTCTTTTCTCCATTTATTCCTTTATTTTGAAAAGTTCCATTCATTGTTCCTGTGCCCTGACTCAGATTGTTACTTGGTCTGGCTGGCCACACACATCATTGCTTTGTCTTGCTGTACCCTAATATGCCTCCATTTGGAAGTTCTCCCCTGTGTTCCGACCTCTGACTCTATTCTGTACACCTGGCTCTGCCTCCTCTTCCATTCTGTGTGTTATACTGCTTCCCATCATCTCTGATTGGCTTAGAAATCTCAAAAAAACAAAGAGACAACAGGCATGCCTTTCTCCTTGCCACCTTTTATATGTTGATTATAGTTTCTATGGTAATCCTCTTCAGTATGATTTTAAATACTTATTATGATACTTTGTTGTTAATACTCATTTTATTTTTTCTTTATATCTATATTTTACCACCTTATAATACTGAATGAATGTTATAATTGGCACAGAAAATTCATTATCATTCCTATTGTTAAAATACAGCCGCGCGGGTAGTGTTGGTGCAGCATTGTATAAGGAGGAACAGATGCTAGGGTAGTAAGGGGCCGGAATCTTGAGACCCACAGCGACCCTCTATAGTGAAGTCCAACGGGGGCAAGGAATTTGTGTCACTCTCAAGCTCTGAGTTTAAATCTGCCAAGGGAAAAATGCAGAGTCGTAGCTTGCCTTAAATGATTATATTAAGTCACATGAGGGATGGGGAAAGAAAATCCCAGAGGATCGGTGGCTAGAAAATCTTTTACAGCAATTGCATGAGACCCTAGAAATCAGAGATGGAAATGAGAGTGGATTATATATACTACAAATGACAAATGCACACACATTCCCTGCCGAATGGGCTTTTAATAGAAGACAAGCCGAATAAGACAAAATGTACGGTAATTAAGGGACATCTTAGGAGGGGTCAGGGTTGCTGAATTCTTCACACATTCATACATTTAGTTTATTTTGAATTCTTCTATTATGATAATCACATAACAGTATGAATTTTTACAATCCAGTTACATGAAAATGACAGATTATTAAGCGAGGTTTGTGTATTTAACCTCCTGATTCGGTTATATGCCATTTATGTGCCTCGCCTAAAATGTTTGCCTTCTAATATTTGTTTGTTAACCCAGCTGCCTCCGTTTATTGCTGCCATATTACAATGAATGTTTTCTGCATTTTTATGAAGAGCCTATTAGCAGCCGAGGCTTGATTTAAAGAATTTCTCCAGTTTATGAATACAATTCATCTCTGTGAATGAAGTTAGTGCTTTAATGCTATTTATTTACTCCACACCGTAAAAAGTAAAATAATAAATAATGGGTCCCTTGGGCTTGTGGTAAAACTCAGTGATCATTCTTTCAGCGGGAAGATGAACAAAACTTGAGTGGAGAAATAATGATCAAAATTCACCATGCTCACTGGCATGCCATTTATATACGTGAATCTAATAGAGGCGGAATTACAGTGCCGCACATTATGCCCAGTACTGGCGTCTGAGTCTCGTGAGACTGGGAGAGGGAAACGACTCAGTCACTTTAGCAACGTTTTAGAAGACATCAACTCCAAATTAGCAATTCAAGTAAGAAACTGTTCTTAAAAGTGTATAACACCTGATTTCTTGGGCTAAATAAATGTTAGGTTAGTGTTTTCCTCCAGCTTCATCCATGGAAAACTCTTGGACTTTGAGGGGAGGGTGGGGACGGGGGACATTGTTTCTCAATTCCTTCATCATCAATTTATGATTAATTTGGAGGTTTTTAAGATGACCCTGTCGGTTATTCATAAGTGAAATATCTGCAAGGCAGACCCTCAACGTGGTCATTGGTCAGTAGAGCTGTTCTATTTCATGGTGGAAGTCCAGAAAGAGTTAACTCATGAATACTCAAAACTGTGTTAAATACACATTCAAATACACATTCATTCATACATATATTCCAAGATTATTCAGGTTATTTTTGTATTTTATTTCCTTCTTTAGACATTCGTTCCTTGAAGTAAAGGTTGCAAATTTACACACCAGTGGGAGCTTGATCGATAAATGAATGACTTAGGCACACTGCAGGACCCTTGTTCCATCTTAAGGGGCCAGCCTGTACCCAGGTCCAGCTAATGTTTGATTTTCATGTGAAATCCTCATATATTCAATTGTCATCTAATTTTTTAAAGTTAAATACTGTAGTCTCATACCAAATAGGTCAGCACTCTGGTTTGGGTTCATAGGTTGCCAGCTTGATAATTCTGCTTTAAACTATAAGTTCCCAAAAATGTTTACACAATCAAGGCTCCTGTTGAACTGTCCGCTCCAGTCACTCACTGCTGGTTTGAGTGTGCCTCCGTTTTGATTCCCCGTGGTCATGCCAGTTTACCTCATGATATACATTGCTAGGGCTTTTTCTTGAAAGTAAATTACTTAAAACTTTTAACGTCTTTAAAAGAACAGTGCTGAATAAAGTGAGGTATTGCAAAGTAGAGTACATACCACTCAATAAACACGAAATACTTAGTGTTGTTTATATTGCATTTTTATTTTTCAACCTTTAAAAATCAATATAATTAAATTTTATTTTATTGAGTATTTATTAAGAAATAAATGGATGGTAGAGGGATATGCTTAGGTGTATCTTTATGGTAATAGAGTCATAGACAAGTGATTTGGTGACTGCGTTTTGCTACTAGCAAAGGATAAGCAGAGTCAACACCAAACGGAGGAATCAACTGCAAGCTTACCTTTTTTACAAAAATAAATATTAAAGGATTTTCTCATTTCATCCCAAGTCATTTGCTAAAGTCATAATTTTATTGCTTATCATATGATATTCAAGAGAGTTCATACTGATCTGTCTCTATGATCCAATGTTGCTTCTTTAGATAAAAATTTATTTAGCATCAACTAGAATGGTATATTTGTACATGTATGTAATAGCATATCAATCTATGAAGGCTTTTTGTCTTCACAGTTCTACTTAAGGATAGGTTAAACCACCTTAGAAAACCCCAGGTAACCCATAACAACCAGGCAGTGTATTATGGAAATACACTATAGGCTGTGCGTAAGCCTGTGGTTCTCGATCAGGGGAGAGTTGACTTGATTCTGAAAGATTCTGAGGGCTAATTTACTAGTTGTCTACTTCCAGTGTGAATAAATCATCCTACTTTGTAGACTATTTGATTTAGAGCAGACTGTATTCCTGATGGCCCTGCTAAGATAAATAGCCCTGGACTGTGTTTTCAGATACCAGGGTAGGAGTGGGGAACAGTGTAAAATAACCCTCTGATGAGAGCCTTCAGAAGGCACAATTTTGATTTGGGAAGCCCAGAGTTCAATACTTGTTCCTTTTTTGGACAGTTTCAATTATTAGATGGAGATGAAATCTGCCTCCTTGTAATTTTTACTTTTAATTTCAAACTCTAAATTCACATAGCACTATTTGGTTCTCTTCTCTGGCAGTTGAGAGTTTCTGCCTTGTGCATTATCTATACTTGTCTCATGAATAAAGAATAGTGACATTGGGAAGGTTGCCTACTCCATGAGCCTGCAGCTTTGTCGAAGCCCATGAGTCAGATCCGCTAATGCAACTCAAGTCAAGCAGAGGGTCACAAGACCAGTGGGATGAGAGCTGCAATTCATTCATTCAAAAAAATTTTATTGAGTTCCCATTATACACCAGGCACTGTTTCAGATACAAGATGATACTCATACTCTAACTTCGTATCTTAATTTACTTTCTAGACTGTATGTTCTTTAAGAGCAGGGTTCTTGTCTGATCACCTTTGTATCTTCTGCCTCACCTAGCACAGCATAGTACATTACATTTAGAATGTGCTCAGAAGTTTATTTTTTAAAGAAGTGGAAGATCTAGTTATACATATTTTGGAGAGCACCATAGAATAGATCTAATCCTTTTGTGACAGCCATTAAATATATGTCACATTAGCATAATGTCCAGGCTAAATAGTCCTAATTTTAACATTTCTTTCTTTTGCATAGTTGGATTGCCCTTCTTTGGTTCTTTTTCAGTAAAGTATTGTCCCTCTTCATGTGTAGGAACAGGACTGAATACAGCATTCATGATGGGATGTGATCTAGACAAAGTGAACGGGAGGGTACTGTGCTTTCTGTGGTTCATTAATTTCCCATAAGGCATTTATTAACTTATCACCTTCTCCTTTTTCCCCCAAGGTTGCCTTACTTTTATTTTATTAAGTAAATATAGTAATTTACAGGGTGTTAAATATCTATCTGCTACCCAAGCATGTATGCCCTTGAACTATTTACTTTCCTGTGTTCCTGATAATTTTCACTAGTGAAAAGATTATCTATGATTAAGACTTTTTATTTGCAGTCAGAAGTTCTTATGCATAATTATAGAAAGCTTTTTGAAAATTCATATACAGTTGTCATTTGGGGGTACAAAAATATAGTAAACGTGTGTCTGTGTGTGTGAGAGAGAGAGAAACAGAGACAGAGGGAGTGAGATCGAAGTGATCAATCTCCAAGGTTTGGCGTTCTTGCCTCCTTTTGTTTGATGGTAATTCTTCTTCATATTGATAATATTTGTCTTATCCTTATAGAATATTATTCTGTTTTATTTGAACTCCTTATTTCCTATGCATAACACAAAACTAACTAGTTTGGTAATTCTTAGTGTTTCCCTTATTCCTCATGTTTAAGTTCTAGAGAAAAGAATTACAAGATTCTTATTGACATCTTTGTTACGGTTAAGATGCGTTGCTGTTTATGAGAACAGATGACAAATCCCCATGTCTTTGTCATTGCATGAGCCTGCTACCAAATCCATGGATCAGAGTACCCTATCCAGATGATTTACTGGGCTAGATTTGTTCCATGATTTCATCAGTAGACACTTCTCGTCTTTGTCAGCTCCATCCTGATCTCCCCACAAGGGGTATGTAGTAGAAATTTTCGGATGTCAAATGTATTGCATGCAATTAAAAAAAAAAAAAAGACTGTCATCCAAGTTATCAACCATAAGAATGAAATTCCAAAGCTTCAATTTGGGATTACAGGCTTGTGTGTGAAAGTTTGCTTTTTTCTGGCTTTTTACTTTGGCTTTTGCTTTCTTTCTATATTCCAGCTTCCTTCATTCTTCAGTTTAATTTAGCAAATATTTAAGTCATCACTGTGTGCAAAAAACTGTGCTAAGCACCTTGATGGTTACAAAGATAAATGAAAGCTCTGTTCCATTTTTCCCACTCCAAAGCCACCCAAGGAAACAATCACTCTTAAATCCTTCCCTTTCTGCTGAATAGCATCAAAATAGAATGCTTTGGGGTTTTTTTTGTTTTGTTTTGTTAGTTTTAACTTAAAGATTTTGTGTATTTTGTTTGTTTCTTTCACTGGTAGTTACTTCTTAGAGAGCCTTCATCACTCAGTGAACTAGAATGTTTATTTAATGTCCTATTATGTGTTCAACAGTATACTGGGCTTAAAATGCATCGCTATAATTGTACCCTTAAACTTTCACTGACTGTTTTAATAAGGCTCTGTTTTCTCCTGTTTTCCTCAAGTTAAGAATAACCTTAAAATAAGGGTGAACTTAATGGTGTGGAAATTATATCTCAGTAAAGCCGTTATGTATACGTGGAGGAACCTAACAGATCTTACCTAAATTATATTGCTGTATAAATACAAATAGGCTTCTTTGGTTAGATTTAATCCCGTGTATAACAGATTTGCTGGGCCATTTTGTAGCACCATAGATGGGCAGCTTTATTCCACATACTAACTCCAGTTCTAAAACTAGATGGAATCTTAGTTAACTAAGTGAAACACTCATTTGGATAAGAACTTAAGCAAGGTTCAGTAATTCTCAATTTCCCACTTTGCTTGCAAAACACAATGTAAGTACAGAATTACTCTCTTCACAGCTTACTACTCTGTGTGTTCACTCACCGGGAAATAATTTGATGCAGTTTACTCCCAACTGTTTCCCTCATGCTGACCCCTTTATTAAAGTGACTGATTTCTCAAGGTTATGTTTATTTTGAAAAAAATTTTTGGTGGGGGGCAGGTCATAAATTTCATCCCACACCTGATCTCATCCTCCTTTTGTTTTTTTCCCCTTTAAAGTTTTCACATTGTGTCACCAAACCAGCTCTTGATAACTTCTACCCTCTCTTCCTGCTTGGTTGATCTGAAGTTACTTCTTTCACTTGGATATCTATTTTTATATTGTTCTGGTTATTCTTTATATGTTCAAACTAATCTCAGGACTTTTGTTTAAAATACCTCTTATCTATTACATGTTAATAACATAGGCCCTTGCCTTGGAGTATTTTTTTTTTCAATGCTCTTAACCTTGGACAAGCAGGACATGTTTTTCACCTACTGTCCCTGGAAGTCTGTTGCTTCTCTCCCATAAATTGTTCTTTTGGAGATGGACCATCATACTGCATGTGAATACACCACTTAGAACCTTTTGTTTTTAGAATTTTACAATGCGTTTTTTTTCCTTTTGCCCCCTTTGTTCCAAATCATGCTTTTACACAGTCTCAAAGCATTTTCACAAACAGTGTTGTCTTTAAGTTCTGCTTCTCATAGCTGATTGTGATCCAATATATCCCTCTCCCCATCTCTGAAGGCCTCTGAGCTTTTTTCTCACTGCAGACGGCCACCACACAGCCACTCAGAGCAGAGCCTTCGGCCTGATGTTCCCAGCGCTCCTACTGAGGCTGCTGTATCATGCATGCCCCAGAGCTGGCCCCGAGGAGTGTTTTTAGCTTCACCTGAGTTGCACTAATCCTCACAGGATATAGACATTATATTAACTATAATGCTTTATAAGCAGTTGACATTGCCAGTCGTTCTTTGTGGCAGGCCTTTATTTTCTCCTACATGTTTCATTGTCTCAGTGCAGAACATCCTGTAGAATGTTGATGCTAAAAGACTACTCAAAATGGCTGTAGGTGATAATATATGCCTTATAACATTAGTTTGCTAATTTGTCTATGATCTAAGTGTGGGAGTGAAAAGAAAGTTTAGAATGGTTAACAAATCATATCTCATTGTTAAGTAGTAGGGTTTTTAAAAAATTAGGTAAAAGTCCTTCATATTGATTTAATGAATGAATGAATGAATTTTCTCCCTTCCAAGGAGTGACCTTTATTTCTAAGTGTAATCCCTGTGAATTAGAGGCTAAAAATCTTTGTTTTACATCTGGAGAGCAAATGGATGTTCCCACTTCATTCTCAGACAAGAGGGTGATTGATAGCTTTGGTATCAAATTCTTAACTGAAATAAATTTTGTCTCAGTTTGAGAGAAAACAGTGATAACACAGGGTCCTTTCAGCCAGCCAACCCAGGCATATGAGATTTTTCTTTCATCTTTATTTGCTTGTATCCTGGACTGAAAACCTCACATTTTCTCCTAAAATTGATTTAACAATATGGCAAATGTTTAAAAATATCTAAAGTAAAGAGTATAGCACATTCTACTGAAATAGGAAGCCAATAGTTTATACATGCTTGGTCTAATGCATTCCTTACCTTACATAAATCTCCAGAAAAGCTATAGGAAGGAAACACATTCCTCTGACATGACTAGATGTAAAATGGATATAAACCAATTACTTTTTGCAGTTCTTAGTCTCGGGAATACTGACCCTTCTGACTTCATTTTGAGGCAAGGACTCTCTACGTCCACCTTGCAAGGAAAAATAATTGAGCAGAATTCCTAGCAAGAAGCAAATCAGGGTTTTCAAAGAATAATTTTGCTAGGACCTATGGAGCAAATCTTACCTCTAAAACATGCAAAAGATAGTTATTTAAATACATTTAAGCTTCTAATCAAAGAGGTCTTTGATGAACTTTCCCCACTCTGAATACATCAACATAAGTAAAGAGAGTAGAGAAAACCATTAGAAAATCATTATAATAAACACCAACATTGATCCACTTCTCTCTCCTTTGGAACCTCCCCTCCACTCGTTTTAAGCTATTCAGGTAGGTTCTGTATAGTGAAGTAATCAAACTCTCACAGGCCATCATAAAAGAAATACGTGACTTAAAAAAATTCTTTAAGATTTCTTTAAGGAAACTGGGCAGTCCTGCAAGTGCCTGGTTTTTAGCTGTGACTTTCAAGTTGAACCTTTTTGATGGTAAATAGCGTCCTGCTTATGCCTGTGTGTTTTGGCTTTAAAAAATCAATCTCTGAGAAAATGGGCTTCCATCGTCCTTTCAGCCCCGTCTCCTTTGATGATTGATGTTCATTCAGTAAGCTGCTGACCCAAGAAAAAAGAATTGTTTGTGCTGTTGTTTTGAATAAATAAACTTACAAAGAATCAATGGCTGTAGCTTAGAGAAATTAGATGGTGGAGAGCAAGACTCTTTCTGCCATGTTTCTCATGTAAATAAAGCAGGTAAAGGGCATTTCAGCACCAGATATCTTTTTGAATGACGGAAACTTGCTTTGAAGGGAAACTTTTCTTTTCAGTTAAAAAGAAATGTTCTCCCTGTATCTGTAGTGAGAAAACAATCTGTGTTTATGACAAAATAGGACAACTGCCTTATCCCTATAAACAATTCCAGACTGGCAGTAGCAAGGCAAGCGTGCCCATTCACTGGGCCTTAGCTTACATTCAGTATTGTTAGTATATGGACTTAGGTCCTCCCACTGTAGTTTAGAGAAAATTTCTGAAGGACTTTAGAACGTTTTATTTAGTTTTAAGATAGACAGGTGATTTTTCTGATCCAGCTGGCTTTTTTTTTAACTGATGATACATGAGTAATTTTGCTTTGCCATGTCACAATTTCCTTTACCTAAACCATACCACCAGATGTTTTGATCATGGAGGGAAGGTGATATCACCAATAATGACTGTTTTTCAGGCAAAAATGTGATTCAGTGGGTTTCTGGCCATGAGACTTACAATCAGTGTTTTAGGCAGGCCAAGGTATTTGAAAATATAAAGGCTGCCTTGCTTTTTATTACCTTTTATTTTGGTACCACTCACTCAGAAGTATCTAATAAAAAGAGTATGTTTCACTTCTTAGTTTACTTAATCCACAGTTTCAGCCAAAGCAGCATACATTTATGTTAATAGTACATGCAGGGTCGGAACTTAACATTAACCATGTTTTATAAATTGTGAACAACCTGAACATCAGAGAATGGTGGGAAAGCTAACTAAATTATGGTATTTCCAGATCGTGTTCTATTATACAGCCATGAAGTCAGTTTTCTGTTCTTTAAAATGGAGATAATAATACCTAGCTCACAGGGCTGAGATAAAGACTACATACGTTCATATATGGGAAGCCCTTAGAACAGTGACTGGCACATAAGCATCATATAGCGGTTTGCTATTCTTATTAGTGGTAAACACTAACAAATGTCCATGAAGAGCCTTTATTAGGAAAAACTATATAAAGTGAATAAATAAATTCAAGTGAATTTGTGATTATAGACACGGTATGATCTTAACTATGTAAATATTACTAGGAGGTAATATAACAAATAACAAGCATAGTTATCCCTGGGTATTCTTTTTCCCTTCTTCTTTTTAATTTTTTCTGTATTTTCTGTTTTAATCAGATGAACATATGTTCTATGATTTGAAAAAAATGTGATTTAAAAGAGTTTCACTAGCTCTGACTTAGAATCCAAGAATGCATTTTTTCTAAGAGAAATGATCTGATGCATCCAGGTATGCTCAGGCAAGTTCAGATATAAATAAAAAGAGTGAATACCCATCCGTGTAGAGCAAATGTAGAATTACAGCATAATATAGTTCTATCTAGTTTCAAGTCCTTATGCTACCAGAAACTGACTTAAAACCTTAGAAGTATCATCTGGAAAATGGAAATAAGGTCATTTTTTTCTGTTGATCTCAAGATGGTTGGAAGGATGCAATGAGGAAATATATGTAAAAGTGCTTTATAAATATTACCTAAAAGTTGTAAAGTATTCTATCTAGGCTTTCTTTTTTGTTTAGAATTTCAACGTTACAAACTTTCAGGTATGAACGGTATTAACTAAAGATATTTTCTAAAATTGTTATGAAAGAATGAATGAAGTTTGATTCAATAGTTAGAAAACAGGTTTGTCTAAAACTCTATCTTAGGATTCAGTCTAAACTATATCCCCCATTGGGATTCAGGTATCTATGAAGAACTGATTAGGTTGTTCAGAGTCTCGTTTATTGCAAAAGAGAATCCAGTAGACATCCTTAGGTCAGTAAGCAATACTTTCAATTTAGAAGGCGAATGGCGATTTGATGTACACATAGCTCTGGTATCAAACATTTAATTGTCTCCAGCCCAGCCCTCTTCTTTACTTTCTTTTTTTTTTTTTTTTAATATTTGAATTTTATTTATTTTTTTATACAGCAGGTTCTTATTAGTTATCCACTTGATACATATTAGTGTATACATGTCAATCCCAATCTCCCAATTCATGCCACCACCACCACCACCCCTGCCAGTTTCCCCCCCTTGGTGTCCATATGTTTGTTCTCTACATTTGTGTCTCTATTTCTGCCCTGCTTTACTTTCTATTATTCAAATTTATTTAGTATGCAGTAAAGGGAGTTAATCCCAGTGAGGGATGCCTACTTTCGCCCCCATTTGCTGTTTGGACAGTGAAATCTTCCAGTACTGATACTGAGCAACAGAATTAGCACTGCCATGTAGATTTACGGTCTTATCTAGTACTTGGGAATTTATTTTACCCTCTCCTTATAGTGAACCGAGTCCATCTTTTTCAGGCTCAGCTTATCTCTTCATAAGGTAAGGAATTCTTGTGAAGGTCAAAGAAAATGATAGATGTAAAAATGGCTTTTGAAAAACACCTAAATTACAGACACAGATTATTTGTATAGCCTTGAAATATCTCTCCCGAAGTATTTATTAATTACTGTGGTGGTTTTGAGTCAGGAGGGAACAAGGCAGGGCACAACCATTAAAGCATGACATAGCTGTTGAGAAAAACAGGATAGGATGAAAACTAGTTAGAAACCATTAGGCCCAAGATGGCAGAAGATTCAACTTTCAGTAGACATTGAGCCTCATTATACATTTATTGTGATACATTAACATATGCTAAATGACATGCCCAAAGGTGCCATGACAGTTGGAATAGCCTTGGAGGCTGACCAGAAAAGGTCAAAAAGTGGAGAGTGGCCCAATTCCTGGAAATCCCTGACACTTCCCCAAAATATTTGGAATAATTCTCCCACTTGTTAGCCTATGAAATTACCCAGCCCATAAAAACTAACCACACCTTATTTGGGGGCTGCTCTCACTTTCTGAGACAACCCCATTTCTGCCTATGGAATGCGTATCTCTAAATAAACCTGCTTTCAATGGCACACTCTTGAATTCATTCCTGCACAAAGGCAAGGACCATCACTTGGCGGCCTGTCCCAGGGACTCACCGGAGACCTGGGACATGACCATCCTCTTGTGCCCCATTCTCCTGCAACAGTTTTAACATAGATACACAAATTCTTTGATACTCTTCCCTCCAGTAGGAGGCAAAGACAATTCCCTTGCCCTAGAGTATGCCCTGGACATAGTGACTCACTTCTAACAACCAGAGTATCTGGAAAGGTAAAAAATAATTTTATGTTGAGGAAACTTGATAGACACTGCCTTGCAGGTGATCAGTATTTACAGCACTCGTAATAAGGCATACTGATATCATGTATCCCCTGATGTGGTAAGATGAAAAGGGCACTTCACCTCTGTGGTATCCTCTCCAAAAATCCATAACCACGGACTAATCCTGGGAAAACATCAAAGAAACAAAATAACCAGCACGTACACTGCAAAAGTTTTGAAATCATGAAAGACAAAGACCAAGGAGCTATCATAGATTGGAGGAGACTAAGACATGACAGCTAAATTCAATGAAACATCGAGGACTAGACCCTGGAACGGAACGAGGATATTCATGGAAAAACTGGGGAAATCAGAAGAAAGTCTATAGATTATAGTATTGTATTATACAAAGATGGACTTTTTAGTTTTGGTAATTACACAATGGTTAAATAAGGGTATACAGGAACTCTCTATATTGTCTTTGCAACTCTTCTCTAAGTGTACAGTTATTTCAAAATAAAATGTTAAAGAAAAGTCTAGTACCTGAGAATTATCATACAGGTGTATAACAACTTTATTCAAAAGAGGTGATATGCTAGGTACTATATTCAGTTGTATATAATAGAGAAAATCTATGTCATCTGTATAATGAAAAATTAATCTGTTTATTTTTAAATATGCACATGTATTGTAACATACTTTTCCATTTCCTATTTGGGAGGGAGGTTATATCCAGATGGTTGAGATGGAAACTCATAAAAAATATGAAAATTGACAAGTTGGATAAATGATATAGAAATAAGTCTGTTAAGCATGGTAAAGATAATAATGCCATTGGAATAGCTAACAACTACGGGATGGTATAAATCTAGCACTGTTTTAATCCCTTTACATATATTCATTTGTTTAATCCTTACACCTAAAACTTATGACCCATGAGGCAGGCACTGTTAACTATCCTCATTTTGTAGATGAAGAAGTGGAGTCACAGAGGTAAAGCTCAAAGTCTTACAATACACAAACCAACCATTTTGCCCTACTAAGAATTCGTATGCTACTAGGTTCATACCATAACGTTTACTACAGAAACACCCTGGTAGCCACGGGTGGCATTATGGAAGAGGTGTATACACTGAACAATTTCATAAGCCACCTTTCTCATGCACATGTTATCATTTCATTGCATACTAGTCCCGTACCAGATATAAAGTAGTGTTTATGATCAAACCCTCTTACCACCATATAGGGTCTGAGGCTGTCAGTCAAAATGATTCAAAAGCTATACCTGCGGGGTCCTGGAGCACACTGTTATTTTCTCAAGCACCATTACGTGCTTTTGAAGGAAAGGAGTTGGTCCCCAGATGGCAAAAGGCTGTATGGATTTCCCCTCTGCATTGAACACCATCTAATGCTTTTCTTTAAACGAGTTGGTGTTCTGATCTTGCAGAGACTTTGTCATTATATGAAAGGGGGAGAAAGTATGAGAGCCCCTTTGAAAGACCGCCCTTCCCACCTTGATTTTCTGAGCACTGTGACTCTTTTGATTGTCATCTCTCCTTTTCTGTCTGTCTTTGTGGGGCCTCACTACTCATTCCCTGTGTTTATATTACATGGCTCATTCCAGCTGACACATTTTGTTAGTGTTATCAGACAGATTAGAAGGAGTAAAATCACCCGGAGTGTTGTTTCTCATTCTTTCAGGTCAACAGGCTTACTTTCAAAGATAGCACTCCTTGATTGCTCTGCTTGGGGCATAATTGATCAGTATCAAGTTTGCAGCTTATTCTACATCTGACTTGTTAATTTCACTCACAGTGTGCTGATTTCATATCCAGCATTTGTTCATATGATAGGGCTCGTGATCTTATGTACGTATATATTAAACTGTTCAGAGACTGGCAATAGAAGAATGAGTGGTTTATCATTTGGTCATCTGAGCCATTAGAACTAATATCTGTAGCTTTTGAATCAAAGAAAACATGGTGATTATTATTCTTTCACTGATCATTAAGTATTGTTTAAGGTTAGAATTTGTAAAAATAATTTCCAGCAAAATCCTAATTTAAAAGCCCTACTGCTAGTATAGTTTTGTGGTCTACACAACATACTGTCTCTTTTACCCAACTTTGGGGAATTCACATGAGATTTTTAGGCATTTTTGAACCAAGGAAAGCAGTTTTGCCAGTTTTGTTAAAATAGTTGTCACTTGTATGACACTAGTTTTTCATGTGGAAATAAAAATCAGGTAATAAATATTAACATCAAGATATGAAAAACTGGTGAATATTTTACCCATACATCCAAGGATGTAAAATAAAATACGTAGAATATAGAAATTTCCCCCTTTTTATTGAAACATAGCATATTAAGCCAATGCTCACACTGCACAGTCAAGTTTGTTTATACATGTATAGCTAGCTGTACTAGATCATTTAGAAAGTCAACAAATCGCACTTGCTATTTTAAAGATGTATTATTCTGCCAGTATTAACATGTATGATTTATCCAATTAGCTGCTTTAACAAACCTTAACTAGTGCAAACTACTTAGCACACATAAGAGGAAATTGTAGCTCAGAAAAGTTGTCTCTAAGTGTCATATCATCCTTCTGCCTTTTGGGACGACTACATGTAAACTATGAAATAGTGTTTTACAAATGAAAGATATTCATCTTTCGTGATGATGTATTAAAAACTAGGAAATAGTGTTTTACAAATGAAAGATATTCATCTTTCATGATGATGTATTAAATTTACATTCATTAATTTAAAATTTATTTTAAATGCCAGAAAACTTTATTCTTTGAGTTTTAATGCACTCTTGTAACTTTGTAAATAATGCAAAATTATGGTTTAACGACACTAAATGTAAACTTTTGAGTTTTAATGCACTCTTGTAACTTTGTAAATAATGCAAAATTATGGTTTAACTACACTAAATGTAAACTTGATAGCCTTTTTTTAAATTGAAGTACAGTTGATTTACAATGTATTAATTTCTGCTGTACAGCAGAGTGATTCAGTTATACATATATATACATTTTTTTAATATTCTTTTCCATTATGGTTTATCACAGGATATTGAATATCATTCCCTGTGCTATATAGTAGGGCCTTGTTGTTAATCCATTCTATATGATATGCTTTTAAAGACAAATAATTTTAATACAAAATTACCATATTTTTATTTGATTTTCAATTTAAGGATTGGTAATTTTAAAAATGCCAAATTACATCACCTTTGTAATAATTGGGTTTGATGAAGTAAAAAGATTTCACACAATATGTGACAAACGCGTGGGTTCTAGGTCAAAGGAAATGGGGGAGAAAAAATGTTAGAATGACCACATAAAAATAAAATAAAGGGACTTTGATTTCTGGCAAGGCTGAAGGCTAAAAACTCTGGAAAATTTGCCAGTACAAAGCAGTTAGGAAAGCTGGATATAGTGTAATAAACTTTCTTTTAAATGTGTTGCTGACCTCCTTAGAGAGTAAGAGGTCCCTTGGGGGTGAAAATAAAGAGAAAACTGAGAAACCAGAACAGTAAGCTGATACTGTATTGCAGCTGCCTTGGGGGCATTTGTCAGTCTCACTAACCAAGAGGCTTGAGTTTTAACAGCTGCATCACTACTGGAGACAGGACCTTGGCCTATACAAGAGGGGATTTAGAATTAAAACCACCATATAAAGCCTAGAATTTTTGATGGGTTACACCTTCAGTAAAAGGGTAAAATAGAAAAAAATCCACTCATCAGCAAAGGAAGATGACAAAAAAATTTGTCCTGGTAGAGCAAACAATTCTTCTCTACAGGGATATGCCTAATTTAGGCCTTGGTTCTTCCCATGGATAAAATTTCCTAGTGCATGAGTTCACAACCCCAAATAATAGGTAACCATGAGCTGGAGTCAAGCAGAGATAATAAGCAGTTGAATTAGTTCCCAATAACTTTAGAAGTGGGATTACTAATTGTAGAATATAAAAAGGGTATGTTTCAAACGTTTAAAAAATAAAATTCGCATCAAAAACATGATAACAGAGTAAGATGCTCTCAAAAAACAGCTAGGCATTCTTAACAAAGAACCAAATAGATTTCTAAGGATGAAATTTTAATCTTTGCATTAAGAATTTAATTTATGGTTTAAATATTAGATTAGACACACTCGAGATAATTAGCAAACTATTTAAAACATCTGAAGAAATTACTTAAAATGCAATGTATAAAGAAAAGATTTAGCGAATAGGAAAGAAAGTTAAAGTATGTAGGATGCTGTGGCCCTTTTACAAAGGACCACAGATTCTTCGATGCTACTATCATTTTTTTTAAATAGATCTGTATTGGAGTATAACTGCTTCATAATACTGTGTTAGTTTCTGTTGTACAACAAAGCGAATCAGCCATATGCATACACATGTCCCCATATCCCCTCCCTCTTGAGCCTCCCTCCCGTCCTCCCTCTAGGTCATCGCAAAGCACCGAGCCAATCTCCCTGTGCTATGCTGCTGCTTCCCACCAGCCAACTCTTTTACATTCGGTAGTGTATATATGTCGATGCTACTCTCACTTCGCCCCAGCTTCGCCCTCCCACCCCGTGTCCTCAAGTCCATTCTCTACGCCTGTGTTTTTATTCTTGTCCTGCCCCTAGGTTCTTCAGAAACATTTTTTTTTTTTAGATTCCATATATATGTGTTAGCATACGATAATTGTTTTTCTCTTTCTGACTTATTTCACTCTGTATGACAGACTCAAGGTCCATCCACCTCACTACAAATAACTCAATTTCGTTTCTTTTTATGGCTGAGTAATATTCCGTTGTATATATGTGCCACATCTTCTTTATCCATTCATCTGTCGATGGACATTTAGGATGGTACCACGTCCTGGCTATTGTAAATAGTGCTGCAGTGAACATTGTGGTACATATCTCTTTTTGAATTATGGTTTTCTCAGGGTATATGCCCAGTAATGGGATTGCTGGGTCATATGGTAGTTCTATTTTTAGTTTTTTAAGGAACCTCCATACTGTTTTCCATAGTGGTTTTATCGATTTACATTCTCACCAACAGTGCAGGGAGGGTTCCCTTTTCACCACACCCTTTCCAGCATTTATTGTTTCTAGATTTTTTGATAATGGGCATTCTGACTGCTGTGAGGTGATACCTCATTGTAATTTTGATTTGCATTTCTCTAATAATTAGTGATGTTGAGCATCTTTTCATGTACCTCTTGGCAATCTGTATGTCTTCCTTAGTGAAATGTCTATTTAGGTCTTCAGCCCATTTTTTAACTGGATTGTTTGTTTTTTTGATATTGAGCTCCATGAGCTGTTTGTATATTTTAGGCTACTCCTATCTTGAGATGAAGTCCACGCCCTTGAAGCAGGGCAGGATTGTGACCGATTGAACTGAGTGTGTGGCATAAATCCTGTTACGTAATTTCAGAGGCTTAAGTCCTAAAAGGCTATATAGCTTCTACCTTGTTTGCTGAAATAATTGTTCTTGGAACCCTGACAGGAAACAAATCCAGATCCCCTGTGGCTGCAATGTTTTGAGGAATCCCAAACCATATAGAGAGTTCAGTCCCAACTCTTTGGGTCACTACTAGTTGTTTGAGTATTCCCAGCTAAGGTGCCAGACATCCTGGAACAAACACGGTGCATCTCTGCTCTGCCCTGTGAATGGTTGAACCACAGAATGGTGGTGGTTACTAAATTTTGGTGTGGTTTCTTACTTAGCAATAGGTGAATGGAACAGACAAGATAAGAAGTTCTAACATATATCCGAAAGAAATTTCAAATGAAGATAATAGAAAGAATGGGAAAGAGGCAATATCTAAGGAAATAGAAGTTGAGAAATTTCCAGATTTGATAAATGACGTACATCCTTGGATCCCCAAAATATAATGAATTTCAAGCAGGAAAGATAGAAGAAACCCATGCCTTCATGCAGCAAAATAAAACTGTAGAACACCAAAGCCAAAGATAAGATATTAAAAGCAGACAGATAGATTACTTACCAGTGGAGTACAACCTACGTTAGTTGGTATAGCAAAAAACTGGAGACATCCTAATCATTCATTGGCAGAAGGATTGATAAATACATTGATAATGTTACAACAATAAAAAGCTACCCATTTTATCCAGCGGTAAGAAGGAATTAGTGG
This sequence comes from Neophocaena asiaeorientalis asiaeorientalis, assembly GCF_003031525.2. NCBI lineage: Eukaryota > Metazoa > Chordata > Mammalia > Artiodactyla > Phocoenidae > Neophocaena > Neophocaena asiaeorientalis. The sequence continues at coordinate 2,433,906 of NW_020172457.1, read as the reverse complement.
GAACTTTATATATAGAGGTGAATCAATCTCCCAAACGTAAAGAAGAATATGGTGCAATGGCATTTATATAAAGTTGAAAAACATAAGAAACTGTACAAGTGGCTATGTCTTTGTGCTCTTTAGCAATACATACATATGTAAACTATAAAGACATTTTGAATGGTAAACATTAAAGTCCATATAATGGTTACTTCTGGGTGTGGGAGTGGAGAAGGAAAAGGAGTGTAATTACACTCAACGCTTTAACTCTGTACTGTTTTATTGTTTCAGCTGAGTAGCAACTACATGGGTATTCATTATTCTTTACACTTTTTTGAAAGTATTATATTCGAATATTGTATAATAAAAATTTGACCAGGAATATGAAGAGTTAATGAATGGTAGTAATAGAAAGCTGTGTGACATCTCCTTGAAGTACATATTTAGTACATATTTAGTCTGCAAGGATTTGGAGGATAGAGATTAAGCAAATCCTATTTACCTTTTGGTTTAAGTGAATGGTTTATCACATGGGAAAAAGGTAAAAGCAGGGGAGGGGATGGAGGGGAAGAGTGGAGGAAGTGAAATAGGAGATATGGAACATTATGGCTGAAGTCTCAGAATTGTTAGAAATGGGATATGTTGGTTGACAATGAGCACGGTGGAATTTGAGCTTTTATATTATTAGTGATACCGTTGAAAAATCTTTATATTCTTAAAATCTGAATATCTGTAGTGACAAATAGTCTGCAACATCTTGTTGAAGATGACTAGATTTTATTTCTCAAACACCTGGCAATCACTGTGATTTGTCAACAGTAAGTGAAATCTTCTAAGTGAGTCTGAATGGGAAAGAGAAGGGAAGTGTGTGGGGCTGGGGAGAAGAGACTGTGGAGAGATAGGTGGGAAGTGAAGAAGTTACTGATTATAAAATTGTTAAGAATGCTGGTTTTGAGGCTGTTACTACCATCTTCATTCTTCTCTCTAAGGGTAATCTGGTCAAATGGATAAGAACAAGTGGGGGAGAGGACAGCTTACTTAGAGATTCAACTTAGTTTTAAAATCCATTGGCAAAACTTTTGCTCAGTCTTTTAGTTGGATCTTTTCTTTGCAAAGAATGGAGACTCATTCAGGTTATTGCAGGTGTTATGGCATGTACGTGGTGTACTTGGAAGTTATTAAAAAATGCAGGGGGGGCTTCCCTGGTGGCGCAGTGGTTGAGAATCCGCCTGCCGATGCAGGGGACACGGCTTCGTGCCCCGGTCCGGGAAGATCCCACATGCCGCGGAGCGGCTGGGGCCGTGAGCCATGGCCGCTGAGCCAGCGCGTCCGGAGCCTGTGTTCCGCAACGGGAGAGGCCACAACAGTGAGAGGCCCGCGTACCGCAAAAGAAAAAATAAAAATAAAAAACTGCAGGGGAAATGAGAATGACAGTAAACATTGTAAAGGTGAGCAAAAAGAGACAGCAGAATCTGAATGCTAGCTGGCTCACAAATATCGTCTTCCAGTAAATTACTCAACTAACTTTCATGCTTGCTTTTTCCCTCATTGTAGTTTTAAAAATTCAACTTACTCATCATGACATTTCCAGTATATCTCTACATTGTAATCCTTTAGTTGCCCTTTTTTTCCCCTCCCCCTAACGTCCTCATTTCAATTTCGGCTTACTGAGAGTAGGAATTTGAGCTTGGCCTGTAGCCAGCCTTTGGGTTGGCTGCCATTGGATAAGATGTTTACCCTTGGTACAATTAGCTGTAGCTTCATAGGATGGAGTCTCGCAGTAGAACAGGGTTTCTAGGCTGACTCCATCAACAGGTACTACATGTGGAGCAGATGTCCTCAGTGACTGTGGCAGTTACTTGAGCTAATTAATACATGCAGCTATGTACAGTCAGCAGAATATGATTTCCATCTAATCAGCTAGCACAAACTGAGATTTGACTGGGCTCCTGCATTTTTGATTAATCTCTAGGCAGAGAGTAGTTATGCTTTGGAATCAAATTAAGTTTAACAATTGAGTTTCTCTGGTGTCCTTATTGTTCCATATATTTTGAGTTCTAAATTTCTATATTGGTACTTGCCCCTCTCTCTCTGTTGCCTCTTAGCACCTTTGTTCCCCACACCTCAGGATCTGACTGTTATTACAAGTACTAACGTTTCTCTAAACTAGTTAAATTTTTCAATCTGGCCTTAATATACATTCAAGCAGTTGTGCATTATTTTATCTTAACTATTTATTAATTAGTTGCCATGAAATACGACTTTAAAAAAAAACTTGTTGGATAAGGGTATTTATTTAACATAAGTATTTTAATTACATCTTAAGATACTAGTGTATGAATCCAGCAAACTGTGTGTACAGGCATATGTAAATTTTTTTAATAAATTATTTTTAAATTTATTTTTGGCTGTGTTGGGTCTTCGTTGCTGCGTACAGGCTTTCTCTAGTCGCAGCGAGCGGGGGCTACTCTTTGTTGTGGTGCACGGGCTTCTCATCGCGGTGGCTTTTCTTGTTGTGGAGCACAGGCTCTGTGAGTGCGGGCTTCAGTAGTTGTGGCACATGGGCTCATAGTTGTGGCTCATGGGCTCAGTAGTTGTGGCTCAAGGGCTCTAGAGCACAGGCTCAGTAGTTGTAGCACAGTGACTTAGTTGCTCCGTGGCATGTGGGATCTTCCCGGACCAGGGCTCGGACCTGTGTCCCCTGCAGTGGCAGGCAGATTCTTAACCACTGTGCCACCAGGGAAGTCTCATATGTAAAATTTTTAAGAGTAGGCTTAAAGGATATCTATGTTTGCCTTAAAGCACTCTTAAAATAGTTTGTCCAGAGTAGAACTATTTAGCATCACTTTACGTGCCATTGAACTCAGAGTTAGAAGCATGATTTAGACACCCTGTAATGCACATAGAAATGTCCTGAGGCCTTTGCATACTTTTATAGGGATCTTCACCAAAATCAGGAAGAAGGTAGTATGTTTTACAGCGAGATTAACTGAAAAAGCTGGCCTTTTTGTGAAGCCAGCTAAAAATGGAATTCAGTGTGTAGGCACATAATGTATAGAACGGGCGTTATATTATGTACATATCTGCATGCATTTTTCCTTTGATCAATGTATATGTTTAATTAAGTAGAAGTCTTCCACAAAATGAAAATATATATTGAAAAAAGTGGCAACAATAAAACTGTATCTTGCAGCTTTTTACTTTGAGTCCCAGTGGATTAGTGATTTCACTTTACATTGGAAATGGCAGTACAGTGGTGATTATTGCTCCTTTGGGACTGATAAGAAAAGAGATGGTGCCCAATTTTATTAGTGATTAGTATTCTCTGTTATAAATGGTATGGGAAGCTCTGGAACGAGAAAAGCAAGGCCTGAATTTTTTTTTTTTTTTGCAGTACGCGGGCCCCTCACTGTTGTGGCCTCTCCCGTTGCGGAGCACAGGCTCCGGACACGCAGGCTCAGCGGCCATGGCTCACGGGTCCAGCCGCTCCGCGGCATGTGGGATCCTCCCGGACCGGGGCACGAACCCGCGTCCCCTGCATCGGCAGGCGGACTCTCAACCACTTCGCCACCAGGGAAGCCCTGAATATATTTTTTTAAACAAGTTAATGATCTTTCAGTATCAGTAAACATGTAGTTTGTCTGCCTTAGAAAAATAAAACCTTTAAATGTAATTTAGCTTGTCTGTCATTTTAAACATTTCAGAAGGCATAGCCCCCTGGTCCAGTCCAGGCCCATTTTTCTTTGTCAGGCGATGCTTCATTGGTTCCTGTGTGAACGTTTTGACATTTTTATTACACTCTGAATACTTGAGAAACCAAAAGATGTCAGTGGTATCTCCTCTACCAGTTAAGCATTCACAGTTTTCTGTGTATACGTTGTAATTGTTCAAATGCCCTCTTTCCTTATGTATATTTTGTTCTATTACTATTTATCTAAGTGGTTTATTCATATGCAACCCAGTCCTTCTCATCTCCAGATTTATTGACATACGTCAAATAGTTTGGAAAACAAATCCAGTCTTGAAACTATGTTTCAGTCTCTAAGTAAACTAGCCAACACGTCAGCAACCTCTTGGTAAGTAATTCTTACAGTACTGTGATTGTGACCCTGCTGAAATACTTTCCCTGGTCAGTTTAAGCTTCCTTCTTTAGTGTTCAACCAGTTTCTCTTGCACCTCTCTATTCTACCACATATAAAATACAGAAACCTGAGCAGTCTCATGGCCCAGTCTTACTGTACCAGTTTAACCGTGAGACCTGTGCATTAATGAAGATCTTTACCACCAGTTTTCTTGAAGAGGAGAGAAATCACTCTTGAAAATTCATCTTGCAGCAAAACTTTGTAAAGACCTCCTGCAAGAGGGAAGAGATATGGGGCTATATGTATAAGTATAGCTGATTCACTTTGTTATAAAGCAGAAACTAGCACACCATTGTAAAGCAATTATACTCCAATAAATATGCTAAAAAATAATAATAATAAAATAAATAAAAAGGTCTTGTGTTACCAAAAAAAAAACAAAAAGACCTCCTGCATGTAGCTTTTCCAAACCCCAAGGTTAAGAGTCTCAAGAGCTGCTAAACACGTGTCCGCAGGCCCCATCTCACCGTGCTGTTTTCTCGTTGCCTTCTCCCTCCTCCTCTCACTGCCCAGGCAGACTCTGCCTCCTTGGACGCCTGGCCTTCTCAGCTGTAGGCCTTGTCTTGAAGGAATTCTGGTGAATAAAATGCTTCATCTCACCAAACAGATTCATTTATAGTCTGTCCTTTTACACAAAGGATTTAAGGTGGCTTATAAAGATACAAGTACGTAAGCTCAACTTAATAATGTATGAGAAATAGGAAAATGAAGGAACCTGTGGCTCAAAAATTCAGGTAGAACCAGTCTTGGTGTTAGTCCCCTGGTCACAGGCAGACCATTATGTGTGTCTGAGCTTTCCAGGGGTCGGTGCAGAGATGCCCATATATATCACTCATGTGAATCCTTGCATCACATGTTATATACATGGTTTACCATAGGTTTGCTCTAACCACACTGGCCTCCTTTCAGTTTCTCATACATGCCAAGCCCTTCCCCACCTCAGCATTTTAAATTCTTAATTTCATTGTTTCCTCCCCAGGGACACTTTACCTTTCTTGTTTGTTAATCTGTCTCTCCCCATGACATTTATAAGCTACTTCAAGACAGGGACCCTGTTACCCTCAAGAGTTGAGCCTCCTCGCAACTAACCTATCAACTTTGAGAAGACTTACTGCCATAATCATTAGTTAATGGGTGGGACAAAAACCAAGCATTAACAGCTTAAATAAGCCTGTGTTGATAATTGTGACACTGTTAGTGACAGCAGCATTTCTAGTCTTCATTATTAGCGATGTCCATTAAGTTGTCTCAGCATTTTAAAAGTTTGACATGCGATTCTAGAGGTGTCTGAATTATGCTTATCTGAACAATTATGTTGCATGCATCAAATCCTATTATGGTAAAAGCCAAAGGACTGGACTTCCCTCGTGGCGCAGTGGTTAAGAATCCACCTGCCAACGCAGGGGACACGGGTTTGAGCCCTGGTCCAGGAAGATCCCACATGCCGTGGAGCAACTAAGCCTGCGCCCACAACTACTGAGCCCATGAACCCCAAGTACTGAAGCCTGCACGCCACAACTACTGAAGCCCATGTGCGTAGAGCCCGTGCTTTGCAACAAGAGAAGGCACCGTGATGAGAAGCCCGCGCACTTCAACGAAGAGTAGCCCCCGCTCGCCACAACTAGAGAAAGCCCAGGCATAGCAACGAAGACCCAACACAGCCAAAAGAAAAAAAAAAAAGGCAAAGCACTGTCCAGATTCATTTATTTTTTTATAAATTTATTTATTTTTGTCTGCACTGGGTCTTCATTGCTGTGCACGGGCTTGCTCTAGTTGTGGTGAGCGGGGGCTACTCGTCATTGCGGTGCACAGGCTTGTCGTCGCGGTGGCTTCTCTTGTTGCGGACCACGGGCTCTAGGTGCGCAGGCTTCAGTAGTTGTGGCACATGGGCTCAGTAGTTGTGGCTTGTGGGCTCTAGAGCACAGGCTCAGTAGTTGTGGCTCACGGGCTTAGTTGTTCCACAGCATGTGGGATCTTCCTGGACCAGGGCTCGAACCCGTGTCCCCTGCACTTGCAGGCAGATTCTTAACCACTGTGTCACCAGGAAAGCCCCCCAGATTCATTTATTATACTGAAATGCAGCTGTGTTAGGGATTGCTTGAAATAATACTGTCTTATATGAAGATTGACACGTAAATATGGGTCGGGTATTTTCCACATTTGTACTGTTTCTTAGGTAAAGACTAAAACGTACTATTGATCAAGGAGCATTTCAAAGCACACATTATAAATGCAAAACCAATTGATAGTCCCCCTTAAATTTGGTCTCTTTTCTATATAATCTTTGTTGTTGTTGTTTTGCGGTACGCGGGCCTCTCACTGTTGTGGAGCACAGGCTCCAGACGCGCAGGCTCAGCGGCCATGGCTCATGGGCCTAGCCGCTCCGCGGCATGTGGGATCTTCCCGGACCGGGGCACGAACCCATGTCCCCTGCATCAGCAGGAAGAGTCTCAACCACTGCGCCACCAGGGAAGCCCTATATAATCTTTTAGGTTTCATTGTTGTTGTTGACATTGAACTAACATAATCTATTGGTTTCTTGAAAGTAGCTACTTTAGAGCAGCACATTAATCCCAGTCTCCTTTTTGCTGTGTTTCTGTTGTTGCATTTATCACAATTTTATTTCATTTGTTTACATGTCAGCCTCCCTTATTAAACTCTGAAGGCAAAAATTGTTACTTGTCAGCGTCCTGTGCCTGGGACATTATTAGTGTAGTGTTCAGAAATTCTTTTTAAATGATGTCACAAATGGTTCAATCAGTCAATCACATGTAATGTATTTACTTAATAAACATTTATTGAGTACCAGCTTTGTGCTAGGACTGTTACCTACTTTAGGAAATTTTTTCTAAGCACAGGTCTGGAGTTGGCTGTATCAGAATTACCAAGGAACTTTAAAACCAGTGCACATTCCTGGGCTCCATGCTTGGCGAGCCTGATACTATAAGTTAAGGCCTGGGACCTGGGAAGCTCCCGGGGTAATTTTAATGTACCCTCAGAGTTTGAGAGATGAAAAGATGGTCCTTTCCCTAGACTGGTTAGGCTTCCTTATATTTTGTCATTATCTTTGTTTCTACTGTTCTTATCTTTGTTCTCATTCATGGAAACAAAAGAAATCAAATGGGGAGGTGAAATGGCTTATTTTTAAGCTTAAGGAATGGGAAGGCACTTTAACAAAGATATTTCATTTAACTCTTAAAATAACTCTGTGAAGTAAATATTATTATTCCCTTTCTTCACCCATAGATCACTAAAGGTTATGAAAACTTAAGGTCACACATCTAGTTAATGGTAAAGTATGGCTCAGAAACCAGAGCTCAGCAACTCAGGAGCCTGCCTGCTTTTCCCTCACTGTAACAAGCTATACCATGAAACTGAAATTAGCTCTTTTAAAAATGTATTGTGCTGGGACTTCCCTGGCGGTCCAGTGGTTAAGACTCCATGCTTCCACTGCAGGGGGCTCAGGTTCCATCCTTGGTCTGGGAACTAAGATCCCACATGCCCCACGGTGTGGCCAAAAAAAAAGTGTTGTGCTAACTGCCTATGTGTTCTAAGAACAAAGGAAAATGCAAATAAGTTTAATGCATCATAAAACAGCTCAAATGCTCTATGAAAAAAAAGATTAAGTTTATATTTGTAACCTGTGCTTTCATTTTTTTTCCTCTTGCTCTGTGTATCAGTGCCTCTCCATGGGGAAAAACAAAGCCTTAGGCTATTTTTTAAAATCATTGTGTCTAGTTTCAAGGAGTGGCTTCACATTTGAGTTGAGACTTAAGATGCATAGAGATATTGTACAACTTTATTTTTAGCACTACAGACTATCTCTTAAGCTTATGAAGAGAGCTACGGATATTCAGTGGACAATTACTCTGCTCCAGGATCTAATGTCTTGTTTTGTCTTATATCACATATATTGGCCATTGTTTTTCTCTCTTGATGATTTTTGAGACCGTGTATTGAGATTTTATAAAGAATGTTAAAGTTTAGAGGTTGATGGTTAATTTACTTGTGTGTGTTTGTAATATGGAAATTAAAAATCGGGCCATTATTAATAAATTAATAAAGTAGGCATGTGCTGTATCAGTTCTTATGCCATGCATGTATTATTTCTATAAAACTGTGCATTAACCCAAGGTTGCTTTTTAAAAGTGCTGTTATTGTTTAGTAGCAACAGTGATAGATAGGATATAAATAGTTGCAAGGGTGAAATTAGAACATACATGGAAGAGGCTAGCGTGAAATGTATTTACAGAGGAATATATTTACGTTTAGGCTGTTTAAAGATTCATATTCTTAAACTCCTCTGTTTGGGATGCCCTTCACCTTTAGCCCTTGGAACAAATTGATATTCATCCCTCAGGTCCTCTCCTCAGTAGAGCTTTCTGTGCCTGACCCTTTTTAGGCTGAATCAGTATTTGTTCCTCTATAGCTCCCTGTAAGTGTATGCCTTCTCAACTAAATGTGAGCTTTTTCATTTAAGGACCATCTCTAGAAGCTCCAGCAGAGTCTGAAACATTACACATACACTAAATGTTGAATTTTGGTTTAAGGACTAACGTTTATGATTTGCCTTTGCAATGGAAAATATATTAGAGCAATTAATTTTGCATTGTATAGTTGTTAGATACATTATGACTCTTATTTTTAGGAAAACTGAGGTCCAGCATAGCTAAATAGCTGCTAAAGTCATATAGAATGTTCCTTAAATTTAATCTGGCACTATGTTCATTTCTCTTTCAATCCTATATACTTTTCAACGCCGGCATTTGCCAAACTGTGCTCCCCAGGACACTAGTGCCCTAGGAAATGTAACTGGAGTCATGGCCGGTAAGGGAGAAAATGGAATTTTAGGAGGAAAAAAAATCCTTGGTTAAATAAAATTTAAGAGTTTTTTGTTTGTTTTTAAACTTCAGGGCTCTTCTGAACTATAATGTGCTGAAGTGTATATTGCCAAAGAGATTGCTATAACATGGAGTATTTTCCAAAGTCATATGTTAACAGAACCCCCTCTTTTAAAATTACTCTTCTTTTAAGAGACTTTTTTTGAAAGATACAATTTAGAGAAGCTGCAGTAAATGAATTCTGTATGATGTTGATTCAAGTTCTTTATGTCAAAGTCATCTTGACTTTGTATGTGAACAAAAGAAATTGAAAGATATTGGTTGTGGACTCTTTTCCTGGATTTGTCTCTGATTTACTCCATGAGCTTTGACATATTCCAAAATTGCAGGAAATTGTTTCCATTTATTCATTGGTAAAGGGGAATCTCTGGGGAGACACATGGTCAAATATTCAACCTTTGGATTCGTGATTTTGAGCCTATAGTCATTATTTTCCTAGTAAGTCCTGGCCAAGATGCATGTGTCAAATCATATTATAACAATAATAATAGTCCACATGTGTTTATTTTACTGAATTTATGTTTTATTGCCTGAAAGAGGTTGGCTTGGTAATTGGTTTTTATATGGAGACTTAGGTATCCATTGTGGTCCAGGGAACATTGCAGGGACCACTCTCTGTTTTAGTTTATTCGTTAGTTAACTGACAGAGGAAAAAAAAACCCTTCTCCAATGTTAAATATTAACTTAATAGTATCCGTTCTTAGAAAATTTAACTTGAATTCAAATCCTAGACTCAATATGAATTAAAGTTTAATTGCAAGAGGGCAGTTAGAGGTAGTTACATTGTAATTTGAGAAGGAAACCTCAGAAAGCTAATAGAGATTGTAGATTTGGGGAGAGAATCCACAGCCCTGGCTGTAGAGAAAAAGAACCCGTTAGGGTAATCAGTGCAAGGGAGTATTAATGCTAGCACTATGTGGAATTCATAATAGTAGAGGGACAATTGTGTTCTTATAGTTTCCCCAAGGGAAAAAGTAGCTTAATTTGGTTAAAGATGGCCTGGAATAAAACATCCACACAAAAGAAATACTGTGAATTTCAGAATGAGAATATTGGGTCTGTCTGAATTGAAAGGGAAGGGAGAGCTCTAGATGTGAATTAGTGTGGAAGGAGTGTGACTCAGGACACCAGACTCCACCATCTTCTGTCTTTGTGACCTTGGTCGACTCCATCTCTCTGTTTACTTAAGAGGAAATGAAGGTCATACCTAATATGACTAATTCTATGATGCTGAGCTACGAATGTAAAAGGAAGTAGGGTAGACTTGTCATTGCAATTTATTTTTGAGTCAACATGTTAGAAACATGATAATAGACTGATTTTTAAAATATTCCAGATTTGATAATCTAATTGAATTTTATCCATAAAAATAATTACTTTAGGAGTTTTTTTTTTTAATATAAAAATGCTGCCATTGTTACAAACATTAAAAGAAAACAATCTTCCTTTGGAATTATCTTAGAGCAAATTTAAGGACCCCAAAATTAAGTACAATTGCTTTATATATATATATTTTTTATATATACTTATATATATTTTATGTGTGTATATATATTTTTTAAATTATCTGTCTATTTATTTATTTATTTATTTATGGCTGTGTTGGGTCTTTGTTGCTGCACGCAGGCTTTCTCTAGTTGTCGTGAGCGGGGGCTACTCTTCGTTGCGGTGCGTGGGCTTCTCATTGCGGTGGCCTCTCTTGTTGCAGAGCACGGGTTCTAGGCACTGGACTTCGGTAGTTGTGGCACACAGGTTCAGTAGTTGTGGCTTGCAGGCTCTAGAGCGCAGGCTCAGTAGTTGTGATGCATGGGCTTAGTTGCTCCATGGCATGTGGGATCTTCCCAGACCAGGGCTCAAACCTGTGTGCCCTGCATCGGCAGGCCGATTCTTAACCAGTGTGCCACCAGGGAAGTCCCTATATTTAATAAATATATTTTTTAAACAGCAAATGGTAATCCCTAATTTGTTTACTGCTTCACTCATTAGGCTGAGGTTTGAATGATTTTAAATGGTCAAAAATTCTATACCAAAGAAAAGTTACCATTTAGTTTATTTAAGGCAGTTCCTAAAATAGAATTCTATAATATTTTTAACAGTGGCAGCATCTCTGAAGTAAATATCTAACATCCGTAGGCAAGTACTTTGGAAAGACTAACACTTACTTGGATGTTTAAATTCTCATATGATAATTAAAAATAGCAATTATCTTACAGCATATTCTTACCTGGTGAAATAAACAGAAAGGGCCAGGTAAGCAGTAGATTGGAGAATCAGAATGCAGAGATATATGTCAGTGAAAATAAATAGTATCTTGAATTTGCATGTGGTATTACACCAAAGGGTTAAAAATACCTAGAAAGTCTTAATTTTCCAAGTTGAATTTTTCCCTGAGTAATTAAAATTAAAATGTAGTCCTAGACTTTAGAAATTTTCCATTATCTGAATAGCTGTTACACATCCTTAAAAAGTTCTGTGCAGAATGTAATAGAATTGCATAATTCACAGTCAGAGATGGGATAATTTGAATTGGAGCTGAGTTGAAGCATAATGTCACCTTATAGGTTTTAATGAAGGAGAATATTAACACAAACAAGATCAAAAGCTAATAATCAAAGCATTTTGTAGGCACTGGTAAAGAGTTTGCTGCCACTGAGGCTTTGCTGTGCTGATTGTGTGTGGTTTTTATTTGTGTATTAAATTATATTTTCTACTAGACAGCATTTAGCTAGAAGTTCCAGTGCATTTATAACTTTAGACATGATCAAGCTTAATTTTAAATAAAATTGTAGTAGTCACTTGTCCTTTCTATTGGTGTATGAATGGATTTTCCTACCAACTATTTAGAATTAATGCCACTTTTATGACCACCATGTGCATGTATGTATGCAGATCTGTGTGTATGAAAAAATATATATGTGTGTATACCTTTTAATTTGATTAGTTCCATTAGCTTTAATATGATAAAATGATGATGATGAAAACATCCGGTTCAACATTTTCCAGCATGTTACCTTCCTTCTACTTTATAGGAATTTACAAACTTGGTTTATCAGTTACAAAAGCATACTACAAAGGTGATTAACACATGTATATTTGTATTTCTAGTTACATTTATACACATATACAATTTAGACGTGGCTTTGGTTGACTGATGAATGTACAGATCACCACTCTCCAAAAGAAATATGAGCCACAAATGTAACTTATTTTCAGTAGAAATATAATATGTATCATATTTTTAAAGTCTAGAGAAACAGGTAAGCTTTAGTGATATATTTTATTTCACCTGACCTCCAAAATATCATTTCAACCCATAAGCCAGAGAAAAATTGTTAATATATTTTACATTGTTTTTTTCATACTAAATCTTAGAACTGTGTACTTCACACTTAAAGCACATCTCCGTTTGGACTCGCCACGTTTGAAGCGCTTACTAGCTACGTGTGGCTTGTGGCTCCTGTGCAGGATGGCACAGAGCTTGATGCTTATCACTGTGGACACCAGGGTGAGCTGGGAGGAGGATGGGGATGGAGAGGATAATCAAGTTAGGATGAAATCATAGATCGTTTAACAGCCTCTCCAGTAATCACTGCTTCTTTACTACTGAAGGTCAAAAGAAACGCAGTGTAGAAAAAAAGACAGCTTCCGAAGTATTTGTGGATACAGGGAAAAGAGATGCCTATATTGTTTTTCTTTCTTTGCTGACAGAAGCAACATTTTTCAAATTCAGATTGGGGATAAGAATCGCAGAAATGTCCAGACCTTGCTGATTCCTTCTCAGATTGGGGAGGAAAAGCCTCCCTGCAGGGATGGGAAGCTTCATTAACATTCCTTGTGTGGAGGTCTGGGACCTACGAGCTTTCTGTGAGGGCAGGTGCAGAGTTGTTTGTTTCTCCAAAGAGATTGCACCTGCAGACTCTCAGGCCCAATTAATCTGAATATAGAGACAGAGTATGAAGGGGGTGTCTTAGCGAGGACCTCCATAATAAAATACCGTAAACTGGGTGGCTTAATCAACAGAAATTTATTTCTGGAGGCTGAAGTCCAAGATCAGGGTGCCAGCTTGGTTGAGTTCTGGTGAGTTCCCTCTTCCTGGCTTATGCACTTGGTTCTCTTTTTGCTGTGTCCTCTTTTTGCGGTCTCTATCTACTGTGTCCTCAGTAGAGAGAAGCTCTGATGGCTCTTCCTTTTCTTATAAGGACACTAATCCCAAAGACCCCACTTCCAAATACCATCACATTGGGGGTTAAGTCTTCACATATGAATTTGGGGAGGTACATTCATTCAGTCCATGACACGGGAATTGCTTTCATATCTCAGGCTTTCACTCTCTCCATTCCTGGTAAACCAGAGTTCCTACAATATTTTGTGTGTGTGTGTGTACACATTCAATGGCCATTCTTTGCCTCTTCTTCATTTTCAAAAACCAGTGTAGGGCTTCCCCGGTGGTGCAGTAGTTAAGAATCCGCCTGCCAATGCAGGGGACACGGGTTCGACCCCTGGTCTGGGAAGATCCCACATGCCGCGGAGCAACTAAGCCCGTGCACCAGAACTACTGAGACTGTGCTCCAGAGCCTGTGAGTCACAACTACCGAGTCCGCGAGCCACAACTACTGAAGCCCGTGTGCCTAGACCCCGTGATCTGAAACAAGAGAAGCCACCGCAATGAGAAGCCTCTACACAGCAACGAACACTAAGCCCCAGTTGCCGCAACTAGAAAAAACCCGTATGCAGCAGTGAAGACCCAACACAGCCAAAAATAATAAATAAATAAACCCAGTGTAAAATTGAAGCCAAGAGATTTATTTTAGCACATAATTAATTGTGAGGTGCTTTGAAGGGTTTGCATTGAAGCTTTTACTGGTAAAATTATGGAATTCAACTTACACCAGTGTAATTAAGAAAATGACAAAAGAAAAACTATTGTAAATAGAAACAAAAAACATAAAGGTGAAAACAAAATACCAATTAATTTAATACTTTCTTCTTTTAAAGTAGATTATAGAAACCTCTTATTTTTTTCACAACTCCCAAATTCTTATTTCTGAGAAATATTTGCTATCATTTTTGTTTCTGACAGATTTGACAACCTGAAATTCAGATTCTCCTTTTTTTTCTTTAAACATCTTTATTGGAGTATAATTGCTTTACAGTGTTGTGTTAGTTTCTGCTGTATAACAAGGTGAATCACCTATATGTATGCATACATCCCCATATCCCCTCTCTCTTGCATCTCCCTCCCACTCTCCCTGTCCCACCCCTCTAGGTAGTCACAGAGCACCGAGCTGATCTCCCCATGCGATGCAGCTGCTTCCCACTAGCTATCTGTTTTACATTTGGTAGTGTATATATGTCAATTCTACTGTCTCACTTCGTCCCACCTTACCCTTCACCCTCCCAGTGTCCTCAAGTCCATCTTCTACATCTGCATATTTATTACTGTCCTACCCCTAGGTTCATGAGAACCTTTTTTTTAAAAAAAATATATTCCATATATATGTGTTAGCATATGGTACTTGTTTTTCACTTTCTGACTTACTTCACTCTGTATGACAGACTCTAGGTCCATCCACCTCACTACAAATAACTCAATTTTGTTTCCTTTTATGGCTGAGTAATATTCCATTGTATATATGTGCCACGTATCCATTCATCTGTCGGTGGACACTTAGGTTGCTTCCACGTCCTGGCTGTTGTAAATAGAGGTGCAGTGAACATTGTGGTACATGATTCTTTTTGAATAATGGTTTTCTCAGGGTATATGCCCAGTAGTGGCATTGCTGGGTCATATGATAGTTCTACTTTTAGTTTTTAAGGAACCTCCATACTGTTCTCCATAGTGGCTGTATCAATTTACATTCCCACCAACAGTGCAAGAGGGTTCCCTTTTCTCCACACCCTCTCCAACATTTATTGTTTGTAATTTTTTTGATGATGGCCATTCTTACCCGTATGAGGTGATACCTAATTGTAGTTTTGATTTGCATTTCTCTAACGATTAGTGATGTTGAGCATCCTTTCATGCGTTTGTTGGCAATTTGTATATCTTCTTTGGAGAAATTTCTGTTTAGATCTTCTGCCCATTTTGGGATTGGGTTGTTTGTTTTTGTGATATTGACCTGCATGAGCACCTTGTATATTTTGCAGATGAATCCTTTGTCAGTTGTTTCGTTTGCAAATATTTTCTCTCATTCTGAGGGCTGTCTTTTCGTCTTATTTATGGTTTCCTTTACTGTGCAAAAGGATTTAAGTTTCATTAGGTTCCATTTATATTTGTTTTTATTTCCATTTCTCTAGGAGGTGGGTCAAAAAAGATCTTGCTGTGATTTATGACAAAGGGTGTTATCCCCATGTTTTCCTCTAAGAGTTTTATAGTGCTTGGTCTTATATTTAGGTCTCAAATCTATTTTGAGTTTATTTTTGTATATGGTGTTAGGAAGTGTTCTAATTCCATTCTTTTACATGTATTTCTTCAGTGATCTCTTGGTTATTGAGTAACGTATTGTTTAGCCTCCACGTGTTTTTTTTTATGTTTTTTTCTCTAATTGATTTCCAATCTCATAGCATTGTGTTCAGAAAAGATGCTTGATATGATTTCAGTTTTCTTAAATTTACTGAGGCTTGATTTGTGACCCAAGATGTGATCTATCCTGGAGAATGTTCCGTGCGCACTTGAGAAGAAAGTGTAATCTGCTGTTTTTGGATAGAACCTCCTATAAATATCATTTAAATCTATCTGGTGTATTGTGTCATTTAAAGCTTGTGTTTCCTTATTAATTTTCTGTTTGGATGATCTGTCCATTTGTGCATGTGAGGTGTTAAAGTCCCCAACTATTACTGTGTTACTGTCAATTTCCTCTTTTATAGCTGTTAGCAGTTGCCTTATATATTGAGGTGCTCCTATGTTGGGTGCGTATATATTTATAATTGTTACCTCTTTTTCTTGGATAGATCCCTTGATCATTACGTAGTGCCCTTCCTTGTATTGCTACTCCAGCTTTCTTTGGATTTCCATTTGCATGGAATATCTTCTTCCATCCCCTCACTTTCAGTCTGATTGTGTCCCTATGTGTGAAGTGGGTCTCTTGTAGACAACATATATGTGGGTCTTGTTTTTGTATCTATTCAGCGAGCCTGTGTCTTTTGGTTGGAGCATTTATTCCATTCACGCTTAAGGTAATTACTGATATGTGTGTTCCTGTGACCATTTTCTTAATTTTTCGGGGTTTGTTTTTGTAGGTCCTTTTCTTCTCTTGTGTTTCCCACTTAGAGAAGTTCCTTGAGCATTTTTTGTAGAGCTGGTTTGGTGGTGCTGAATTCTCTTAACTTTTTCTTGTCTGTAAAGGTTTTAATTTCTCCATGAAATCTGAGTGAGATCCTTGCTGGGTAGAGTAATCTTGGTTATATGTTTTTCCCTTTTGTCACTATAAATGTGTCCTGCCATTGCCTTCTGGCTTGCAAAGTTTCTGCTGAAAGGTCAGCTGTTAACCTTATGGGGATTTACTTGTATGTTATTTTTCCCTTGCTGCTTTTAATATTTTTTCTTGGTATTTAATTTTTGATAGTTTGAATAATATGTGTCCTGGTGTGTTTCTCCTTGGATTTATCCTGTATGGGACTCTCTGTGCTTCCTGGACTTGATTGACTGTTTCCTTTCCCATGTTAAGGAAGTTTTCAACTATAATGTCTTCAAATATTTTCTCAGAAGCTTTCTTTTTCTCTTCTTCTTCTGGGATCCCTGTGATTCAAATGTTGGTGCGTTTAATGTTGTCCCAGAGGTCTCTGGGACTGTCCTCAATTCTTTTCATTCTTTTTTCTTTATTTTGCTCTGCAGTAGTTATTTGCACTATTTTATCTTCCAGGTCAGTTATGCGTTCTTCTGCCTCAGTTATTCTGCTATTGATTCCTTGTAGAGAATTTCTAATTCATTTATTGTGATGTTCATCATTTTTTATTTGCTCTTTAGTTCTTCTAGATCCTTGTTAAACTTTTTTTTGTATTTTCTCCATTCTATTTCCAAGATTTTGGATCATCTTTACTGTCATTACTCTGGATTCCTTTTTAGGTAGACTGCCTATTTCCTCTTCATTTGCTTTGTCTGCTGGGTTTTTACCTTTCTCCTTCATCTGCATATTTTTCTGTCTTCCCATTTTGCTTAACTTACTGTGTTTGGGGTCTCCTTTTCGCAGGCTGCAGGTTCATAGTTCCTGTTGTTTTTGGTGTCTGCCTCCAGTGGGTAAGGTTGGTTCAGTGGCTTGTGGCGGGGCCTGGTGCCTGTGTTCTGGTGGGTGGGACTGGATCTTGTCTTTCTGGTTGGCAGGGCTGCGTCTGGTGGTGTGTTTTGGGCTGTTTGTGGACTTAGTATGTTTTTAGGCAGCCTCTCTGCTAATGGGTGGGGTTGTGTTCTTGTCTTGCTAGTTGTTTGGCATGGGGTGTCCAACACTGGAGCTTGCTGGCTCTTGCGTGGAGCTGGGGCTTATCGTAGAAACAGATCTCTGGGAGGGCTCTCTCGGACTGATATTACATGGGGCCAGGAGGTCTCTAGTGGTCCAGTGTCCTGAACTCAGCTCTCCCACCCCAGAGGCTCAGGCCTGACACAAGGCCAGAGCAGCAATACCCTCTCAGCCACACAGCTCAGAAGAAAAGGGAGAACATAAATAAATAAATTAAATAATTTAAATTAAAAAATTTTAAAGTAGTAAAAAAAAAAAAAAAGAGAGCAACCAAACCAATAAACAAATCACCAGTGATAACAGGCACTAGAAACTATACTGAGATAAACGTAAACATCAGAAACAAGTCAGTCGCAGACAGCAAACCCCAAGTCTACATTTCTCCCAAATACCACCGCCTCAATTTGGGGTTGATTTGTTTTCTATTCAGGTTTTTCCCAGATTAAGGATACCTCAAGTTGATTGTGGAGATTTAATCCGCTGCTCCTGAGGCTGCTGGGAGAGATTTCCCTTTCTCTTCTTTGTTCGCACGGCTTCTGGGGTTCAGCTTTGGTTTTGGCCCCACCTCTGCGTGTAGGTCGCCCTCAGGCTTCTGTTCCCTCCCAGACAAGAGGGGGTTAAAGCAGCGACTGATTAGGGGGCTCTGTCTCACTCATGCTGGGGGGAGGGAGGGGTATGGTAGTTATAAGTGGAATGCTGGGCGAGCCTGTGGCGGCAGAGGCCGGCGTGACATTGCAACAGCCTGAGGCATGCTGTGTGTTCTCCCGGGGAAGTTGTCCCTGGATCACTGGACCCTGGCAGTGGTGGGCTGCACAGGCTCCCAGTGGCGGGGGTGTGAATAATGACCTGTGCTTGCACACAGGCTTCTTGGTGACTGCAACAGCCGTGTTAGCATTTCATGCCTGTCTGTGGTGTCCACACTGATAGCCGTGGCTCTCGCCCATCTCTGGAGCTCGTTTAGGTGGTGCTCTGCCTTCTTTGGGCAGACAGGGAAGGAATCTCCTCTCCCTGCACCCTGAAACAATGGTCTCTTGCCTCTTAAAGTTCCATACTTTTTCCTGGACTCCCTCCTGGCTAGCTGTGGCACACGAGCCCCTTCAGGCTGTGTTCACGCAGCCAACCATAGTCCTCGCACTGGGATCCGACCTCCAAAGCCCGAGCCTCAGCTCCCAGCCCCCGCTCGCCCCGGCGGGTGAGCAGAGAAGCCTCTCGGGCTGGTGAGTGCCGGTCGGCACCGATCCTCCGTGCAGGAATCTCTCCGCTTTGCCCTCCGCACTGCTGTTGCTGCGCTCTCCTCCGCGGCTTTGAAGCTTCCCCTCCGCCACCCCCGTCTCCACCAGAGAAGGGGCTTCCTAGTGTGTGGAAACCTTTCCTCCTTCACAGCTTCCTCCCAGACGTGCAGGTCCGTCCCTATTCTTTGGTCTCTGTTTTTTCTTTTTTCTTTTGACCTACCCAGGTAGGGGAGTTTCTTGCCTTTTGGGAAGTCTGAGGTCTTCTGCCACGTTCAGTAGATGTTCTGTAGGAGTTGTTCCACATGTAGATGTATTTCTGGTGTATTTGTGGGGAGGAAGGTGATCTCCACATCTTACTCCTCCACCATCTTTTGGACTAGTCCCCATTATCTTAAGTGACAATGGGCAGTTACTTAGGTAATGGAATAATGGAAACAATAGCTGAAATTTGTGTGGTGCTTTATAGTTCATGTTATTTACAAAATGATTTTTTGAAATCCTTAAGATGGAACCTAATGAAAACCTTCAGTCTCACAGAAGTTTTAGGGCAAGGCCGCACAGCTGTCAGTTAAGACAGTCCTACTTCTCACTGGAGATCTGTTAGTTCTTCTGTTACGACGCAGGTGAATCTCCCAATGTACAAGAATTATCATAAGAAGAAGAAGACAAAAAAAGTAGACGGGTGGTCAATACGGGAAAAAGGAATTCTTTGTGACATAGGAAACTAAAATTAATGAAGAGTTCGAGGCATTTTTTATCACAAACTCTTCTTTAGTTTTCAGTGCTAAATTTGGGAAAGAACAAACATTTTGGATGGCTTCATGGGGACATACTGATTGGATTCAGTAACTTACCTAGTCCTAGTAAGAACGTTTCTTTGTACATCACTGAAAAAAGGAATTGACATTAATCAACATGGCTAAAAGGAAAGAAGCAGTCAGTATGTTTATTCTTTTATTATTCATTAAATATTTATTGAGCACTTATTTTGTTCTGGAGAGAAACAGACAAGAATCTCTGCCATCCTGGAGCTTAAATTCTGGTGGGGGAGAAGGTTTTATATTATTACAGGCACCGTACTAGGTGCTTTATATATTCTCTCAAAAGTCCCATAGCAACCTATGTTATTACCATTATTTCCAATTTGAAGTTGAAGAAACTGAGTCCCAGTAAATTGTTCAAGATACACAACCAGTAAGCAATAGGAGTTGGTAACAGTAGTTAAACCTTGCTCTGTCTGACCCCTTCACCCCATAGCTCCACTACTATACCATCACCCATGGTCACACTCTTTATGAGAATACATTACCAAATGTCAGCATTTAGTAATGTTAGAACCTGTAAGTCTGCTCATCATTCAGTTGCTTTTTTTCAGGGAAGTCATCTTGTAGTATTAGGCTTGATTACCTCTTCAAAAGAAACTACATCTGTTATGTTTAGTCTGATCTGGTAGCACAAGTGGTTGCTTTCCCCTCAGTAACAACAGGAAGATTCTTAACGGGCAGTATCTTCAGAGTGGTGATTCTGATAAGCAATTTCCTCTTTAATTGTGTAGTGGGTGTAATAGCAAGGGACAGCCAGTTATAATTAGGCAGTGTCTGCCAAGGCTGACATTGGTGGGGGGTGCTCTAGAGGTATATGGATTTTGGGCAGGAATAGTATTCAGGAGATGACATCAAGAGGAAAAACAGTAAAAATAAAAAGGGGGGAAGACAGTTTCACACGTTACTGATTAAGCCACAGGGAAGAGTTCTGCTGATTATCAGCAGTGGCCTGTCACCAGGCTCTGCCCGAGCAGGTTAGAGTTGTTATTTTCCAAGTTGTAAAGACACCTTGTTTCTTGTCTGATTAAGGTTTTGATTACATCTGGCTTAATAGAAGGAGGCATAATCGTATTTAATGTGTGTTTGGCCAAGCCTCAGACTGGTAGCTCGGGTATTATATCTAATCATTGCCTATATGTGTTTAGTATTGTTTTGAAGATTTTCTATGATGGAATCATCACTATCATAATTTGTTTTCTATTTCATTCTTAGGGAAGTATGAGATTTTAGTGTAGTAGTGAAGAACCTCCGGCTCTGTACACAGATAGCCTTGGTGCCGATCTCCTCCTAGCTACAAAACCTTGGACGGATGACTGAATCTCTCATTGACTCAGTTTCCTCATCAGTTAAATGGGGATATCGATAGAACCTACTTCATAGGAATTTTGTGGGTAAAGCACTTAGACGAGTACCTGGACCATGGGAAGCACTCTGTGCGTTAAGTGGACTGTTATCATGGTTGTTGATGTTATCGTTATTACAGACTTATCATCATGGCTTATTCAGTTTGGTCTCCATTATCCTCTTAGCATCACATGGCGGATGAACAAGAGCACTTACTTTTAGATTCTTAGTACTTTGCCTGTGAGTGTTGAGAAATTTATATTAGCCATAAAAGAACTTGTGAATTAAATAAAACATTGCATGTGGTTATAGTCAGGCATTTAGGACAGAATATTTGATGTCTTAGTCCTGGCTGGTGTAACAAAAATACAATTGACTGTGTGGCTTAAACAAGAGAAATTCATTTCTCACAGTTCTGGAAGCTGGAAATCCAAGATCAGGGTATCAGCAGATCAGTGTCTGATGAGGCCATGTTTGATGATTTGCAGGGGGCCACCTTCTTGCTATATCTTCACCAGATACAGCGCCCATCGTATAAGGGCACTAATCCCATTCATGAAGTTTCCACCTTTTTGACCAAATTACCTCCTAAATTTCCCACCTCCAAATACCATCACATTGGGGGTTATCAGGACTTCAACATACAAACTTTGGGGGGACACAAGCCGTTAGTCCACAGCACTTGGGGAGAAGCTTAGCAGAAACAACACAGGTAGCGGTGGGGCTCACCTCGAAGGTTGGGGCAGACCTTGGGGATATGCTTATCGTCTGATCTTTCAGGCACCTTCCTGTGGCTTCTCTCTTGCTTACAGTCCTGGGTCAGTGCAGCTGCCGTGGCTCCTGTCTGTATGGGTGCGATGATTTAGACATGGAAACTAGTTGGGATAGAAATTGGTCGGTGCAGATGCAAAATGCTACTATGTGAGACCTGTCCTGTAACCTCAGCTGTTTTTTATCGTGCAGTCAGAGCGATAAGGAAGTGCACTGCAGTGCAGCTGCTACTAATTTCTTTTTCCTCTGTTTTACTTTGACATGACTGCCCCATTCTTTTTATTTTCTTTTTTATAAGCAATCCTCAGTCAGACAACCATGTCATGTTAGGCTTAAAATTAATCTCTATCAGGCTGAATTTTAACAGCCAAGAAAAATAAAAAGGAAAAGCCATCACCACCAGTATATGGAACATGTTACAAAATGAAGGAAGGAGAGGGGTAAATTAAGCACACTGTTGGTAAAGCGGAGCTCAGGGGGTGGGGGTACAATATGCCACAGTGTCCGCATAGAACAACAGTGATAGAAAAAACACTGTATCGTTTTTAACTGACTTGTTCTGTTGGTGATGGAGGCATTTCAGTGCACGGCCAGGAAAATAATAGGTTATTTTCACGATGGTAGAAATTTAACAAATGCTCAGTCATTCACCTACATCATCACTGTCGTTGGCGAGAGCTTTACTGTATGATATTGATGCCTTGCTTCTTTCTTATTGCCGTATTCTTTTCAGATTCAATCTGTCTGCATTGGGCCACTAAACATGTCAATTTGCTGCCTATAGAGTTAGATTGCAATGCTCAGGCTGAAATGAGAGAGAAACGGATTTAGTGAAACTCAGAGTCGTGGGTTTCATGGATTTCTGTAGCAGGATGCACAGGCTGAAACCCACTGATAAGATACACACGATCACTTTTGAGTATCTCATAAAAGTACATGGTATTAAGCAAGTCGTGGATGTTTATAGGGAAAATAGACTCAGCTAGATACTGATAGACCCCCTACATTTTCAGGAACTCAGACTGTCAGCCTGGGGTGTACATGCTTATAATTAGGGCCATCATAATGGCCCTTGAATACTTCTAACACTGCTTGTTTAGGTGCTCTTAAGAGCTCAGCTAGTGAAGAAGAGGATAAATTTCAAATTATTTTCTGGCCCAATCCGACTGAAAGGAAGGATTTTTATTCTACAGTTGGGAGAGAGGTTTTTCTCTCTTTTGCAGTTTTTAGGGAAGGTAACCTAAGGACAAGTTGACAGTGAAGGAGGGAACCGCCAAGAGAATCACAGACAACAGGGGCAGGAGCCTTGATTTTCCCATTCCTGATGCCCCCTGCCTTTGGACTTCTTGCCGTATGAGAAGATAGATTGTCTGTTGTACTGTTGTGTTCGCTTGCTGCCGAAAGCATACTGTTAGCTAGATCGCCTTGGATGGTCTGTATTGTACACTCAAATATATAGTGTTACTGTAGGAAATAACTCTTGTCAGTTAGCTAGCATCTGACAGAGTGGAAATGATCTAGGGGGGAAGTGACTTACCTAAGGCTTAGCCAGGATTAGAGTCCTCATCTTCAGAACCCAACTCTAGTTCTCTTTCCCATTCATATCATAATCACTGTCATAATATAATAAAAAAAATAATTCTGGACTAGAAAGGAATAAATGACTCCGGACTTAAGCCTCTGCTGTGTTGCTACATGATCTTGAGCAAGGCATCCCATCTCTGGGCCTCATTTTCTCTTCCATAGAACGGGGTAGGTTGTATCTGTTCATCTCCAAATTTTCGGGTATAACCCTTCTGATTCCATTAATTTTTTTCTCCATTTTGGACTTTTTTTCCGAAAATTATCTCGACCTTCACAAAAGAGCAACGGTTTCTTGCTGGGTTTTAGAGCTAGAGGACGACTAGAAGGCAGAGAATAACAATTATGGGTAACATTGTGCTGGGTCTTCGAGGCTCTGGAGCTGCCAAAACAGTTATTTGAGGACTTCAGAGGTCTCATAGTCCTCTGGTTTCTTGCTGCCACCCCTGAACACTCCCAGATGGAAATGGTCTTTCTTCACCTGAGACTGCAAAGATGGATCTGGTCTCTAACCATTTCCCTCCAACCCTGGAGTAGTCATTGAAATCATTAGTGTTTTCTAATGACTTTTGGGGGGATTGAGGGGTGGGAGGTAGTAATATTGGAGTTCAACAAACAGGAGATATCCAAGGTTAAAAATTCTAAGTTAAAAGTTGGAGTAATTTAGAGTCTTAAACATGAAGACCCCTATATTTTGACTGAGCATTCTAGGGACTTTAAAAGACGTTTGACCTGTCCCTGGTCTTCTTTTGTAATCAGTATTTTTCTCTTACTTCTTAAGCTGCTCCTTAGGGACTTTCAGTCCTAATTAATTTTGTTGAATTCAACGATGACGCCCTCTTACTTCTGCATTTTGCGTGTTGTTTCACGAGACATTGCTTGCTTGTTTGTTTTCTCGTCACTATTAGGAGCATTGAGAGAGAGAGAGAGAGAGAGAGAGAGAGCATGGGGAGGGGAAGAAAAAGGAGGGTGCTAGGGTGCCAGTGCCTTTAATTATTGAACTTGGGGAGGAAAGGGTATTTTCAGTGTAGACACATGAAACTAGGAAGTTTACTTCTCACGGTAACTCTTATTCTCTCTCTAGAAAGCATATTTCTTCATAGGAAAGTTACTATCCAATATGTGTACTACTCCTGTTCAGATGGGGAGAACCATTTATAGGTGATGCAGAATCATTAAAGCAATTAGCATTGCCTTGAGTCACATTTGTATAGTAGAAAGCATACCATATGCCAAACAAGAAATTTTTTTCTGCTTGAAAATATTATAGACAAGTTCTCAAAGACTGTTACTCTACTACCCTCAGAGAAATTTGTCCTAGCATGGTACTTGTTAAATACTCTTTTTCTAGATGTATTCTATTCATTTAGTGATTCATTCAGCAAATATTTATTGAATACTTACTGTGTGCAGAGCACTGCAGAGTGCTGGGGACTTAGCCGTGAAAAAGTTGACACGGGACTCTTACCATCAAAGGGTTTTCAACATGGTGGGAAAAACAAATTAAACAGTTGCAAGGGCTTGTTATAGAGCTTGAAATACTTCTGTATGGCAGAGACTTACATGTGAACACAACCTGTTTACAAACATGGATTTAGAAAATTTTGAGAGAGGAGAGCACGGGTTGAGAAGGATCTGTGTGAGAAATTCTCCGTTCTCAGAAAAAGTACAGTCAGCCCTCCACATCCATGGATTCAACTAACCGTGGATTGAAAATTTTTGAAAAAAATAAAATTTCCAGAAAGTTCCGAAAAACAAAACTTGAATTTGCCATACTCGGCAAGTATTTGCATAGCATTTACACTGTATTAGTATTATAAGTGATCCAGAGATGATTTAAAGTGTATGGAAGGATGTGGGTAGGATGTATGCAAATACTATGCCATTTTATATAAGGACTTGAGCATCCACGGATTTTGTATCAGAACCAAGCATCCAAGGGACGAATTCTGGGGACAGCTGTGTGCACTTTTCACATCTGGCCATGGCTATTTGACTTGAAGACTTAAAATGATTTTTAATATAGATCTGGACTCCTGTCATGAGATATAAAAATGAAAATACCCCCAAATTGGAGCTTTGTTCTAGAGTGTTTTTATACTTAAAGAGTTTGTTTTACATTAGTTTTAGAAATTCTTTAAAAATATATTTCTTCAATTGCGTATAATTTACACGAGCTCTGTGTTTCTTAGACTCAGGTATAAACAAAGAAACGAATTATTTTTTCATTCACTTAACATTTTTTTTAATCTTGTTAGCAAGTAATTCTACTTGATATTTTCCACAGATTCAGCTTTACTCTTAAAAACACACACACACAGAAGAAAAAAGAAGAGTCCAGACAACGATGAATTATTAGAACTTCTGAAAGTTTCACTGCTCTTTCTTATCCTTTCGGGTGACTGCTGCCACAGAATGAAATCAGTTAAATTACCCTTTTTTTGTGTGTATTTCAAGGTCAATAACTGGTGAAAGAACTTGTGATCATTAGGTGAGCTTTATAATTTTACAAATGATAGGGATCCTCTCCTTTTAAGTGAGTATTATTCATTTAATAACTAAAGAGTTGCTGTGTTTCTCTCATTCGGTTGTAGAAGCTTGCTGCTTTTTAGTCTGGTTTCCTCATCAAGACCCTACTAAAATGTGAATGTTCTGCATGTGTGCTTCTCCCTCACCCTGTCAGCGAAGCTCTGCATGTTCTGCTCCCCACTCCACCCCATGGTTTTGTATTTTTTTTTTTGCACGGTTTGGTGTAATTTTATTATTACACATCGTTCGTATAGCCATCTTTCTGCTAGATTGTGAGCTCCCTGTGCCAGAACAGTATCTTTGTAAATCCAGTGCCCAGCACGGTGCTTGGCATAGAGTAGGTGCCCATATCTATCTAATGAGTGAATGAAATGTTGCCTTCTGAAGAACAAAACATAGTTACACACACGCACACACAACCAGCAAATAGGCATTAAATCTCTGTTTTATATAGGGTTGCCACTGGGCCCGTTGAAGGTACTAAATATATAGGGCCCCTCCCCGACCTTTGGGAAAAGGTTACAGTTTCATTGGAATCTAAATGCACACAAGCATACCTTGTTTTATTATGCTTTGCAGATATTGTTGTTTTTTACAAATTGAAGGTTTGTGCCAACCCTGCATCTAACAAGTCTATTGGCACCCTTTTTCCGACAACATTTGCTCACTCACTTCACGTCTCTGTGTCTTATTTCAGTAGTTCTTGCTGTATTTCAAACTTTTTCTTTATTATTGATTCATTTTGGTGCTCTCTGGTCGGTGATCTTTGATGCTACTATAGCAAAAAAGACTACAAGTAGCTGAAGGCTCGGCTGGTGCGTAGTATTTTTTTTCTTTTGGCAATCAAGTGTTTTTTAATTAAGGTATGTACATTGTTTTTTAAGACATAATGCTATTGCACGCTTACTAGATTACAGTATAGTGTAAACATAAATTTCGTGTGCCCTGGGAAACCAAAAACTCCATGAGACTCACTTTATAGTGACACTTGCTTTTTTGTGGTGGTCTAGAACTGAACCTCTAATATCTCTGAGGTCTGCCTGAGTTTGTGAAAAAGATGTCATAACTAATAATGTATATATCAGAGGTGTGCTTTGTACAGAGACCAAAGGATAACCTCTGCCATAGGATTCTTGGAGGCCCAAGGATCCCTCCTTCATTAAGGAGAATCAGGCACTTCTTCACAGTATAAATGGAACTTCAGCTCAGCTTTAAAGGAGTGGGTAAGATTTATGCCAGAAGGCATCATGGGTGGTGGATGTGTCTGGTGGCTTCCATCTAGGTCTTCATCAATTATGTGCCAGACAGGGTTCAAGACTGTGCAACCTCACCCAGCAGGGGTTAAGGAATAGGTTTTACTAGGGAAATGGAAAACTTACACGGCTAAGTCAAGATGAGAAAGAAGGACGGCACAGCTCCCCCAGTTCTCCCATCATGCCACAGAGATGTCTACTGGGTTTGGGCTTTGCAAGCCTGCAGTGTGGGTTTGAGTTCTCTTGTCATTCTGCCTTACCATAGGGCGAGAATGGGAAAGCAGCCTTGGCATTGGAGGAATACTTAGGTTGCTTGGTTCCAGACAGTTCAGTTTGATGTCTCAGCTGTCTACAGAAGTTGTCTAAGTCCATCTGCTGGACTAGATGCTTTCAAACCTGTGTCAAGTTTCAGTTTCCTCTTCTGAGGGAGGAAGCCACCAGGGCTGTTGGGTAACTGATCTGAAGTACAGTCCCTTCTGCTGGGAAAAAGGTGTTCACTTGCCCCAGCTAGTTTGTCTTCCGGGTGACGCTGCGTGAGCGCTGGGACCACCATCAGATAATCCTGCTTATTGCACCACAGTGGTTGATAGTTTGGGCCCCAAAAGTAAACACCTCAATTCAAATCCCTGCTTGCCCACTTACTGGCTATGTGACCATAGGTTCTTAACCTCTCTAAGCCTCAATATGCTGAAATGTGAAATTAGGATAATAATAATTCATTCTTCATAGTATTGTAATGAGACAAATAGAATAGACATTTAATACCTAGTAAGTGTTCCGTGAACATTAGCTGAAAAGGAAGGATAACTGTCCTCCAAGGACGGAAATAGTGGGAATGTTTGTATGGGAGAAGGCATGTTCTGGGGACAGTGGGCGGACCAGCTTTGTCCGGGAAAGGGCTCATTTTGGGGAGAATAGGACTGGATTTGTGGAGGACCCTTAATGCAGATTAAAGAACCATCTTCCGGTCAGTTTGGAGCCACTGGAGATCTTCTTGTCAAACCATCATATGTCGAGGAATTTTTCAGAAAAATAATGTGGTGGTAGGCATTCCAGGTATTGTAAAAGGTAAAGAACCTGAAAGCAGGAAGAACTTATAGGTGAGAAGTAATTTATTTTCCAGGAAGCCGCAGATTTGAGTTGCATGAACTTTGACTTCCATTTGGTTTACCATCAGCCTTCTTCCGGTTAGTTGTAATCTTAGTTGCAATATGCCTTCAAACCTGTGTCCATCTGCTGCTGTTCTTTGCGTGCAGAGTTTGAAGCTTAGCATTTTAAAAACAAAGGGTTTAAAAAGTCATCTAAGTTATTTTTAATAGGATATGGTAACAGATAAAAAAACACTATAAGGCAATAAATATAAAAAACATTTCTTTGGGCTTCCCTGGTGGCGCAGTGGTTGAGAGTCCACCTGCCGATGCAGGGCATGTGGGTTTGTGCCCCAGTCCGGGAAGACCCCCACATGCCGTGGAGTGGCTGGGCCCGTGAGCCATGGCCGCTGAGCCTGTGTGTCCGGAGTCTGTGCTCCGCAACTGGAGAGGCCACAACAGCGAGAGGCCCGCGAACCGCAAAAAAAAAAAAAAAAAAGGCATTTCTTTGAAGTGGATTTTGGTGATTTCTCACTAAATTAAATTGACAACCTGAGAAATGATGCTCCCCTTTTCAAGAAATAATTATTTGTAGTGTAATAAGCCAGAGTTTTATAAAAGTTTGCAGTTTAGCATTCTGTTTTCCAGCCCTGCCCAGTGTACTGCTTGATAGAAAGTGAACAAGAAATGATGGATAAATGAGTGAATACAATGATGGGTTGCAATGGAGTTCAGAATTATTGGCCTTTACTGTATGGGACTGTGACTGATGGAGCATGATTGCCTAATGTGTCTTCCCCCATCACCACCAGTGGACCGTGGGCCTCTTGACACAAGGACTGTGCCTCTCTTGTTCTCCCTGTATCTCCATTTCCTAACTCATATGCCTAGGATGGACTTTCATTATTTCTTGAATAAGTGAATCTACCCCTGAAATAGGATTAATTATGGGATTTTGAGAGTATGTCACCAGTAAGGGATTATTTCTGGGCCTTGGGCCACTCACTTAAGATCTCTGAGTCTTAGTTTCCTTAGCTGTAAAAATGTGTATAACACCTATCTTGCTAATAAATGATAGGTTGAAATATCATACAAATACTTCAGAATTTTAATAATTAAGTCTGCTAAATATGCAACTAATGCAGGGACTTGACTCCTGAGTGTTGCCCGTGAGCCATCCCAACAATGAGATTTCAAGGCACAACCGTCAGTAAGGAAGTGACCACTTTCACAAGGAAACTGTGAAAGCCAGCCCACCTTAGGGTCTGAATTTGGAGGTATTTTATTTTCTTATTCATGTAAAATGAAGAGAAATAGTTACTTGGGGATATTTCGAGTTGTAAAACTAGTAGTCTCTGACAATGTAGTAAATTTTGCACTCCTGCCTCAGTGGTTTTCTGTTAAAATATCAGAGAAAAAGAACTTTTAAGAGAATCAGAACAGTATTTTTCTTACCTTGCATCCTTATGACAGCCCAGCTGTGGTGTTTACCAAACAATATTTCTGTGGTAGACAAACAGAACGTAGACCGCTTGGAGATGTGAAAAATGAACTTTCCAGCAAGGGGATGGGTAACTTGAGATTGACTTGACTGCCATGCAAAACATGCAGTGTTGGTCAGGGCTTAAATTTATCTGATAATTTTAAGAAGGAATAATTTGGGGCTAAAATAGAACTTAGCATTACATAGGACCCTTCAGTTTTCCTAAGTAAACGTGCAGCTGAGTGGTGGTTGATGTTAGGATTGGTGTTTTGTTCTGTTCCTTTTACTTCTGGTAGACATGCCCTTGCATTTACCATCTACATCCAATTAAGGGAGAATGGAGAACTTGAAATTCAGAGACCTCATTCTTCTTGTCACTAAATTAATGGACTGGCCTTGGTTTGGGGTAGACATGGGAAAATGTGGAGCTTCATTTCCATTTTTTCATTAAGATTAAGAAAAACAACCATATTTTGCACATTTATCAGCAGTGGCATCACCTTGCAGTTTACTATTTTCCATACTCTGAGGAGCTTATTATAGAGAAAAATACTTTGAAACATCATCAAGCATACTTTCTGAGTGTTACCTATTTGGGGCTCATATAATATCCTTAGGGAAAGAGCTAGGAATCAAAACTGATAATTGGAACCATTAATAAAATAGAGAATCTCTTTTAATACAGAGGGAGTGTGGTGTAGCACAAACATTGATACATTTGAAAGTCAAGAGGTCTCATTCCTATTCCTAATTTTGTTACTATGTCAGAGACCAAATTTTTATCACATTGGATATAGGCCGTTGTAAGATTTAGAAACAGAAAGAAGCAGACATAATATGATGCTGAATGGAAGATGGAAGAAATTTTTGAACCTTTGTAGTCAGCCAAGTCTTTTTTTTGACCTCCTGCTGAGTCGAGTGTCTCTTTTACTTGTAACCAATGGGAAGGTATACATGGTAAGATGTTTGTTGGGAGACAGTTTTCCATGGGTTTCTTTCGTTTCTTCACATCTCGTGGACAGAATAGCATGGCGCCCTTTTTGGGGGGATTATCTTCTCAAGGACAGTTGTACGGTGAACAGCCTTGGAAGAAGAAGTAGTGTCTCTCCTCTGGAGCAAAAGGCAAGATTGTTTACTGTCCAGTATCAAAAATAATGGCTCTCTCCAGGGCGCAAAGATTGGGCAGGTTTGCTTGCAGCCCATTATAAAGAAGCTCAGGATTCCCCTCTTGTCCTGTAACCCGCTATGTGTCATGTACTTAGTTGACCCTCATCACATGGCTCCATGGCAGTTGGGCCTCAAGGAACCTGAACAAAGACGTGATGATGCTCTGGCTCCTATTATTGCTGAAAGTAATGAAATGTACTTTGTCTCTGACCCACGGAGCTTTTTTCTTGTGCCAGCATCCTTGAAACTGTGACATGCTAACTTCTTAGCTTGCGAGTAGGGTAAAAACTCAGATCCTTCTCGTTCTTGACGGAGTAGAGTTTGAACATATTGATTTGGAAGTAAGATACATAGATGAAGTTATGCATCTGGTGAAATTGGCAACTTCACGTGAGCTCTGGCCCAAAAGAAGAGGGCAGAACTCAAGATAGAAAATGTAACTTCAAGGTTTCTTGCTAAACAGGCTTTACCTATTATCCCATTTGAGACTTGTGTTAAAATCATTGTTGCATTGCCATGAAATGTTAGACATCTACGGATAATGCACTTTGATTTTGAGAGGTTAAGACCAAAAAAACTAGAGAAAAACAGTTTCTTTGGCCACACATAATCAGCTGCTTTACCTGAGTTCATTAAATTCCTGTTGCTTCTACCTTTATCTAGGTTTCAGGGGGGAGATCAGAGGCTCTTTCAATGAAGGAAAATAGTTAATTTCTTTCTCCTTTAGGAAAAAATCAAGATTCTGCAGAATGAGGAATGTTCAAAAAGAAATAAATGTATCCTTTTCACAAGGAAAAGGAAGCTGGCTATTGTTAGATTCTGCTTTGAGCAATTATATGTCTCTATCAGTAGCCAATTTGGAAACATTATTGAAACTTTAGGTCGGTCTTTGGTATAATATAACTGATGCAGTAAGCAGAAGTGATAACTGTTAGGTACATCACCTTGAATTCTAAGCATTTTAAAGGTCACTGGGAAAGGGAAAATAATCCATTAATTTTTACTAGAGTGTTCATTTAAGTTTCTCCTGTGAAAATCAATGTAAAATTTCCCTGCCATTCAAAATGCAGAGTGGTGTATAATATCATTACTCCCAACTACCCTAAATTGTTGAATTTTTAAACAAGCAGGCTTTTGAGTTATGCCCTGACCACATAAATTCAGCTTCTCAGATTGGATTATTGCCATATGGAAGCAGTAGCAGGAAAAATAAATTTATGTCAGTCTGAATTCTACTTCTGCATTTATTATTTAAGCTGTTCTTAACCTTTTCCTAGGTCAGTGATCATCTCATAGATTTGCTTTTATGCATATGCCTCAGAGAATAAAGATTCCTTTCCTTATGAGTATTATTTATGAGTGAAATGTTACTTCTCTGTTTACATTAGTAATCTTAAATTATTTACCTGCTTTGGAGTTCATTCGTTACAGATTAGCAAGATGAAAGCTGTCAGATGAGCAAATATATTTGTGCTACTTATCTGTTGCCCATTAAAGTAGCTGAATTGGGGTATTTGGCAAAAATAAAAAGTCTGTTTTAGGAAAGGTGGGGGGGATAAATCAGGAGTTTGAGATTAACATATACACACGACTATACATTAAATAGATAATCAACAAGGACCTACTGTATACCACAGGAAACTCTACTTAATATTCTGTAATAACCTCTTTGGGAAAAGAATCTGAAAAAGAATGGATATATGTATGTGTAGAACTGAATCACTTTGCTGTACACCTGAAACTAACAGAACATCGTAAATGAACCATACTCTAATATAAAATAAAGATTTAAATTTAAAAAAAAGTCTGTCTTATAGGACAGAAAAGAAGGGAGAAGAGGCAAGGTCGTCCGTAACAAAGTCAGCCCTGCTGCATCTGGTACCAACTGGCCCTGTAGCAGCTTTTACTAAACCTTGAGCAGTTGCATTCACCTTTCCACCCCTTATGTGTTGCCTTCATTAAATCCTAGGAGGAGTTGTTCAGGGTGGAGAAACAGAACACAGTTTAAAACAAGAGAAATAGTATCTCCCTCTGAGCAGCCGTATGACTTGATGGCTAATAGTATAATAATAATATCTTGAACTACTAAAGAAGTTTACTTTCTTTCCATAATGACTTATTCAAAATTAACAAAACCCTGACTTATAAAAACAAAAAAATCTTACATGTAATCACTAGTCGTGCCAATCTAACTTATGTGAGAATTGAAAACCCCATTATCATGATTAATAATGAACCTCAGGCTGGCAGATTTAGCAATGCTAAATTTTGCCCTTGGGCTGGTAAATTTACTCTGAGGCCTTGGGCTGCTAAGTCAGATCTGGTTTTCCCAAGCTGATATTTCCAGTCTTACAGCCTTTCTTGTTGAACAGCTTGGGGCAGAGAGGACTCAATTGGACCTGTTGAGAAAATTTCACTTTAACAGTGATTCCAAAGTCAGCTGAAAAGAGATCTCAGCAAAACTAAGGTTTGCTGGAAGTAAAAGACAAAATTAAAAAAAAATTTTTTAAATGAAGTATAATTGATTTACAATGTGTTAGTTTCTGGTATACAGCAAAGTGATTCAGTTATATGAGTTTGTATATATATATATATTTTTTTTCATATTATTTTCCGTTATGGTTAATTACAGGATATTGAATATAGTTCTCTTTGCTATACAGTAGGACTTGTTGTTTATATATATAGTAGTTTGTATCTGCTAATCCTAAACTCCTAATTTATCCCTCCCCCACCCCCTTTCCCCTTAGGTAATCATACGTTTGTTTTCTATGTCTGTGAGTTTGTTTCTATTTTGTAAGTTCACTTGTATTATATTTCAGATCCCACATATAAGTGGTATCATATTAAAGACAAAATTTTAAACCCACATCTGGAAGATAGGTCAGTGAGGCAGATTTCAAAGCAGAACCTCTTACATCTGAATTCTTCTGGAGCCTCTTCTGAAGGGTGTTCCCATTTATTCATTCACTCATTCATTCATTCAATAAATATTTATTGAGTTCCTACTGTGTACCTGGCATTGTTCTAGTCTCTGGGGATATGTCAGAGATCAAAACAGATAAGATTCCTGCTTTTTGGAGCTCATACTCTAGGGGGGAAACACAGATATTAATAATAATTATTAATATGTCTCATTTTATTGGTGAATCAGAAAATATAGGTATAATGGGCCATCCGTGACACGTGTCATAAGGACAGATAAAGTGGACTAATGGGCAAGTTAGGAAAGGGATCTCTGTGAAAGTGCTGTCAGAGCAGAGGCCAAGGGAAGTGAGGGTATGATTCCTGCAGATATTTGGAGACAGGTGTTTAGACAGAGGGAACACTGGGTGCAGAGTGCCTGAGACGAGTGCATGCGTGGCATTTGGATAGCACTGTGAAGACCCATATTAGAGCACAGTGAGGCAGAGAGTGAGAGGAGATGGGGACAGAGAAGCGGTGGGGCACTGGGGGTAGGAGATGATCTTAGTAGGCCTCAGCCAAGACTTTGACATTGAATAAAATCAAAAAAAAAAAAAAAAAAAAGTTACTGGAGGGTTTAGAGAAGTAGAGGGAAATTACCTTAGATTTTAAGGCAATGCTGAGCAACAGAATTTTATGTGATGATGGGAATATTCAAAAATCTGCAGTGTTGGGCTTTCCTGGTAGTGCAGTGGTTAAGAATCCGCCTGCCAATGCAGGGTACACAGATTCGAGCCCTGGTCCGGGAAGATACCACATGCCATGGAGCAACTAAACCCGCGAGCCACAACTATTGAGCCTGCGTGCCACAACTACTGAAGCCCACACGCCTAGAGCCTGTGTTCCACAACAAGAGAAGCCACTGCAATGAGAAGCCCGCGCACCGCAACGAAGAGTAGCCCTCACTTGCCACAACTAGAGAAAGCCTGCATGCAGCAATGAAGACCCAACGCAGTCAAAAATAAATAAATTAATTAATTAAAAAAAAATCTGCAGTGTTCAGTAAGGTAGCCACTAACCACTTGTGGCTATTGAGCACTTGAACTGGGGCTCATGTACCTAAGGAACGGAATTTTTTGTTTAATAACATTTTAATTTGAGTAGCAACATGTGCTTACTGGCTAGCATATTGGAAAGCAGGATTTTAAATTTTCACTGGTTGCTTTGTGGAGAATGGAATATGGGGAGGCAGAAGGACAGAAGCAGGGAGAAGACCTTAGAAGCTATTGTAATAATCCAGACTTGGAATTAGCAAATACTTTAGGTTTTGCATGTCGTTCAGTCTCTGTTGCAACTACTCAAGTGCATCATTGGAGCATGAAAGCAGCATAGACAATATATAAATGAGGGCTCGCCTGGTGGCGCAGTGGTTGAGAATCCACCTGCCAATGCATGGGACACGGGTTCGAGCCCAGGTCCAGGAAGTTCCCACATGCTGCAGAGCAGCTGAGCATGTGCGCCACAACTGCTGAGCCCACGTGCCACAATTACTGAAGCCCGCACACTTGGAGCCCATGCTGTGCAACAAGAGAAGCCATCGTGGTGAGAAGCCCATGCAACACAATGAGAGTAGCCCCCTCTCGACGCAACTGGGGAGAGCCCACGTGCAGCAATGAAGACCCAATGAAGCTAAAAATAAATAAGTTTATTTAAAATATTATTTTAAAAAATATATAAATAAACTAGAGGGCTTCCCTGGTGGCGCAGTGGTTGAGAGTCCGCCTGCCGATGCAGGGGACACGGGTTTGTGCCCCGGTCCGGGAAGATCCCACATGCCGCGGAGCAGCAGGGCCCGTGAGCCATGGCCGCTGAGCCTGCGTGTCCGGAGCCTGTGCTCCGCGACGGGAGAGGCCACAACAGTGAGGGACCTGCGTACCGCAAAAAAAAAAAAAAACAAGAAAACTGGAGTAGTAATTCTCATATCAGACAAAATGGACTTTAAAACAAAGACTATTACAAGAGACAAAGAAGGACACTACATAATGATCAAGGGATCAATCCAAGAAGAAGCCATAACAATTGTAAATATTTATGCACCCAACACAGGAGCACCTCAATACATAAGGCAAATACTAACAGCCATAAAAGGGGAAATCGGCAGTAACACAGTCATAGTAGGGGACTTTAGCACCACACTTTCACTTTCACCAATGGACAGGTCATCCAAACTGAAAGTAAATAAGGAAACACAACCTTTAAATGACACATTAAACAAGTTGGACTTAATTGATATTTATAGGACATTTCATCCGAAAACAACACAATACACTTCTCAAGTGCTCATGGAACATTCTCCAGGATAGATCATATCTTGGGTCACAAATCAAGCCTTGGTAAATTTAAGAAAACGGAAATTGTATCAAGTATCTTTTCCGACCACAATGCTATGAGACTAGATATCAATTAGAGGAAAAAATCTGTGAAAAATTCAAACACATGGATACTAAGCAATACACTACTAAGTAATCAAGAGATCAGTGAAGATATCAAAGAGGAAATTAAAAACTACCTAGAAACAAATGACAATGAAAACACGACAACCCAAAACCTATGGGATGCAGCAAAAGCAGTTCTAAGAGGGAAGCTTATAGCAATACAGTCCTACCTCAAGAAACAAGAAACATCGCAAATAAAGAACCTAACCTTACACCTAAAGCAATTACAGAAAGAAAAACAAAAAAACCCCAAAGTTAGCAGAAGGAAAGAAATCATAAAGATCAAATCAGAAATAAATGAAAAGGAAATGAAGAATACAAAGCAAAGATCAGTAAAACTAAAAGCTGGTTCTTTGAGAAGATAAACAAAATTGATAAACCATTAGCCAGACTCACAAAGAAAAAAAGGGAGAAGACTCAAATCAATAGTATTAGAAATGGAAAAGGAGAAATAATAACTGACACTGTAGAAATACAAAGGATCATGAGACATGACTACAAACATGTATATGCCAATAAAATGGACAACCTGGAAGAAACGGCCACATTCTTAGGAAAGCACAACCTTCTGAGACTGAACCAGGAAGAAATAGAAGATAAAAATAGACCAATCAGAAGCACTGAAATTGAGACTGTGATTAAAAATCTTCCAACAAACTAAAGCCCAGGACCAGATGGCTTCACAGGCGAATTCTATCAAACATTTAGAAAGGAGCTAAAACCTATCCTTCTCAAACTCTTCCAAAATATAGCAGAGGGAGGAATACTCCCAAGCTCATTCTGCAAGGCCACCATCACACTGATACCAAAACCAGACAAAGATATCACAAAGAAAGAAAACTACAGGCCAATATCACTGATGAACACAGATGCAAAAATCCTCAACAAAATACTAGCAAACAGAATCCAACAGCACATTAAAAGGATCATACACCATGATCGAGTGGGTTTTACCCCAAGAATGCAAGGGTTCTTCAATATATGCAAATCAATCAGTGTCATAAACCATATTAACAAACTGAAGGAGGAAAACCATATGATCATCTAAAGAGATGCAGGAAAAGCTTTTGACAAAATTCAACACCCACTTATGATAAAAATTCTCCAAAAGTAGGAATAGAGGGAACTTACCTCAACATAGTAAAGGCCATATATGACAAACCCACAGTCATAAATTGATACAGCCATTATGGAGAACAGTATGGAGGTTCCTTAAAAAACTAAAAATAGAACTACCATATGACCTAGCAATACCACTACTGGACATATACCCTGAGAAAACCATAATTCGAAAAGAGTCTTGTGGAGATATGGAGATATATGTATATGTATAGCTGATTCACTTTGTTATAAAGCAGAAACCAACACACCATTGTAAAGCAATTATACTCCAATAAAGATGTTAAAAAAATAATAACAAAGTATTGGGATAGGGTCGGGGGGAGGGATAGTTAGGAAGTTTTGGATTGACATGTACACACTGCTATATTTAAATTGGATAACCAACAAGGACCTACTGTGTAGCATCCCGGAACTCTGCTCAGTATTCTGTAACAACCTAATTGGGAAAAGAATTTGAAAATGAATAGATACATGTATATGTACAACTGAATCACTTTTTTGTATACCTGAAACTAACACAATATTGTTAATCGATATAAAAGTTAAAAAAAATAAAGTATTAGGATAAACTCAAAAAAATAAAAAGCTTGCTTTATCTACCTGTTAGCGTATTTGTAAGGAACCAAGGAGTTAATTATATCAAAGTATTCTGCAAATCAGAGCTCACATTTTGCATGTTAATTTGTATGTTGTTATTCCATGTACCTGAGTGTTTTCCTCTTATTGCCTTTCCTTGCCAAGTCTAAGTACCCTACATTGAGGTTTTGTCATTACGTTTGACAAATGTGAATGTCATTTTTTAATTATTATTGTCTCTAAGCTTTAAATTTTTTTTTTTAATTTATTATTTTTTTTGGGCTGTGCCATGCAGTTTTGTGGGGTCTTAGTTCCCTGACCAGGGATTAGACCCGTGCCCCCTGCAGTGGAATCGTGGAGCCCTAACCCTGGACTGCCGGGGAACTCCCCCTAAGCTTTAATTTTTGTACGTCTATGGTGACTTCCTTTTCAGTGTTTGGAAACCACCATATATCTGTAGATATATTGTAGTGATCTATTGGGACTCTTCTAATTCCCCAAGATACTGTGCAAATGACAGAGACAAGTAACCTGTTATTTGATAAGAGGGGGCGGGTATTGTTGCTTTATTTGCCCTCTATTTTAAACATGTCATGTAGATAGAATTTAAAATGCAAATTTTAACTCATTTTAAGTGAAGTCCCGAGAAATAATTGCCTAAGAGAATTATTTTTCTCCTCTTCACCAAATAGTTTTTGCTATTTTTCAAGACGTGGCTTGTGACAGAGCAATACGATATTTAAATAAAATTTGTAGAGTCAAAAAAGTGCCGAAGTTAACAACTTTTTAAAAGGGCTATTTTACCAACTCCATAATTGACATTCTGTCACTTCTCAGACTTTATTTCATTTCTACTCAACTCAATATATGGATTTTTATACAAACCATTTGCCAAGCACTAGACAATAGCGCCCATGGCAGATCAAATTTGTACAGGTAGGTTGTTTGTTATCCCCAGGAGAGCTTCATTGTATCATGGGGACAGCTTCCGTTAGCAGCCCAGGGTGAGAGTTGGTGACACTTAAAAACTCAAATTATTGATGGGAACATCCCTAGTACTAGAAAGAATGTAAAATTAAACCTTTTAAGCCTGTGCAGTCATTATCACATTAAGCAGGGAGATGGTGATGGGTCATAAGTTGGTTTTCCGTTTTATTTAAACAGGACCTGGCAGAATGTAAGTGGAATCTTTGAAGTTCACTTATCTCATGATAATTCTTTTTTGTTTTCAACATAGGTATCAGGTTGAAACTTTAGATAATCTCTTATTGTTTTTGTTAGACTCCATTTATTGGAAAAATTGTATTTAGAGTTCTGTCTTCTAGTTTCTTTTAGTTTCTGTATGCCTTCTAGAAATGCAGAGATTCCTTGACATTCTAATTTTTCTGTACTGATTTCTTGCAACTTTTTGAAATTTTAAGGGACTTAATGAATTGTGGTTCTCAATTCATTGTCAGTATTTCTTGAAGGTAAAAGTGTAGGTTAGTGTTAGCCAACTGCTTTAAAGCCACTCATCACGCCAAACTTTGATCAGACCTTTAACTTTCCTGAGACTTAATGTAGATGTCAGTTGAAACTTTGGTTCATTCAGTCTTTTTCCTTTTTTTTGCAGAGCAGTTGGTGTCTGACTTCTAATTCGAGCCCTGTTGACGATTCACAAGTTTATCTGAGTTCTCTCCATGTAATCCAGTCATCTTCCTGGCTTTTCTCATAAGAAATCTGATTACTTACATTCAAAGATTGTTTACCTGCCTCAGTTAAATGGGATCTTAAGTGCTTTACCTTTTGGGATGTTGTGGTCCTTCTCTACTTCTTGAAACCCCAAGTTCTCCCCTGTTAATCTTCCTGTTGAGACCATCTGAAGAGGATTCTCTTAGCATGGCCCTGCTCCATTCTACCTCAAAAATTTCTCTTTATCTTCATCTTACTTCTCTTCCTTTATTCCTTTCTATGAGAAATAAATCTTCTTTCGCCACTGAGTTTAGCTCTCCATTTGTGCTTTTAATTGTTTGCTCTCTCTCATATTTTCCAGAATCTTGCTTTATTGTTCCCTTTGCACCCCAGCCCAACCCTCTCTCCATGCCCATAGGATGTTTATTTTCTCTATATCTACTGGTCTCATTCCCTTTACCTACAAATGTGCTCAGTCTCTCCTTATCCTCAGGAAACCTCCCGACTTGAGATCTTCTCAAAACACTGCCCTCGGGCTTCCCTGGTGGCGCAGTGGTTGAGGGTCCGTCTGCCGATGCAGGGGACACGGGTTCGTGCCCCGGTCCGGGAAGATCCCACATGCCGCGGAGCGGCTGGGCCCGTGAGCCATGGCCGCTGGGCCTGCGCGTCCGGAGCCTGTGCTCTGCAACGCGAGAGGCCACAACAGTGAGAGGCCCGCGTACCGCAAAAAAAACCACTGCTCTCCTTTGTACACCAGGTTTATCCATAGAGTAGACTGTGCTCCTTTTCTCTACCACCCACCAACTCTGTTCTTTTCTCTTTCTGCCTCATCTTCCTCTTTTCCTTCCCCGTCCTTTTCCTCTTCCTCTTTCTCTTCCTCTTCCTCCTCTTTCTTTTCATGTATTCTTACTTCATCATTTTGTCTAGAACAGGGGTTTTCAAACCTGGCTGCATTTGAATCATCTTGGATGGCTTTTAAAAACTACAGATGTCTGGGAACCACCCTGACTGTTTCTGATTTAATTGGTCAGTGATATGCTTCCCTATTGATATTTTAAAAAATCTTCCTGGAAGATTCTGATTCTGCCAGGGTTGAGAACCACTGGTCTTAATGATCACTCTAATAACCCCCTAATTGTTAAATCCAACAGGTTCCCTCCCCAGTGTTTTCTCCTTGTCTTATTAGTTCAAGATAGGTAAAACCCTTTTCCTTAAGCTCATGAATATTCACAGCTGGAACTGTGCCCTGTATTTATCTCCTACCTTTGTGACTGCTCATTTTCTCTGTCCTCTTTTGCCTGCTTTCTCTTTCCTATTCCTGAAGTATTAACCTAAATAGGTCTTCTAGTCTATATAATCTAGACCAGAGATCTTATATCCCTGCTTTACCATTATATTTATGTAATATTACTCTGCTTTCTCTCCCTAAATCCAGAATCCTCATTATAAACTGCCTTCTAGACATCTTTAGCTACATATGCCATTGTCACTCATGTCCAAAAAAGAGCTTTTCATCTTGCTGGAATTGTTTTTTGTGGTACGCGGGCCTCTCACTGTTGTGGCCTCTCCCGTTGCGGAGCACAGGCTCCGGACGCGCAGGCCCAGCGGCCATGGCTCATGGGCCCAGCCGCTCCGCGGCATGTGGGATCTTCCCGGACCGGGACACGAACCAGCGTCCCCTGCATCGGCAGGCGGACTCTCAACCACTGCGCCACCAGGGAAGCCCTACCATTATATTTATGTAATATTACTCTGCTTTCTCTCCCTAAATCCAGAATCCTCATTATAAACTGCCTTCTAGACATCTTTAGCTACATATGCCATTGTCACTCATGTCCAAAAAAGAGCTTTTCATCTTGCTGGAATTGTTCTTTTTCTTTCTAGCCTCTGTTTTTTCAGCCATGTATGCCACAAGCATAATATTTATCTTTCCTTTTGCCACTACCAGTTATCATCTAAATCTTACAGATTTTATTCTAGGACCTGCTCTTTGGTTTGCTATTCTTTTAATACTTCCACAGTCATTAATCTTGTTCTGGCTGCATATGGACAATTGCAGTAGTCCATTAGCTGGTCTTTCCTGTGTCCTACTCAGTGCTGTTATTTCCATTTTCAGGCTCA
The DNA here is from genome assembly GCF_003031525.2 of Neophocaena asiaeorientalis asiaeorientalis. Classification (NCBI taxonomy): domain Eukaryota; kingdom Metazoa; phylum Chordata; class Mammalia; order Artiodactyla; family Phocoenidae; genus Neophocaena; species Neophocaena asiaeorientalis. The sequence goes on along the minus strand of NW_020172457.1, from coordinate 2,392,270 downwards.
GTTCCAATCCTTTCACTATCTTTTAAACCTTCTACGGATCTTTATTGACTATAATTGAATACAATTATCAAGAAATTCTAGGCATTTGATAATAGGTCCCTGCCAGCATTTTCAGTCTATCCCCATTTCTCTTCCACAAGATTATATGCTTCAGCTAAACTGGGCTGTTTCGCTGTTCCCTCACCGCTAAGCTTTTTTTCTGACATTCCTTTTCTTGTATAAATGTTCTACCTTATGAAGATTACTAAGTTTTTCTGAAGCTCTTTGGAAGGAGGATTTTTGCCATAAAAGTTCTAGGCTGTGTGGATTCTTCTCATGTTATTTGACTTCCAAAGTCAACATGGATCGAAGTAGCTTAAGGTTTCTGGTTGCTTGGACATAATTTAACCAGAGTGTGTTTGTACCTTCGAAGATGCCTTTCTGGCCAGTTGCGATGCATGGCACATCCTGGGCCTTTGTCTAGCAAATTGTTCTGTATTTTGAATCATGCCAGGGAAAGATGAGGTTTTTCAAATCTGTTGTTGTTGTTAGGGACAATTGCCATGTTTTCTGTAGGCTGGAGCCTATCTTCCCAGCCTGGACCTTTTGATGAAATATGCCATTCAGCCTTTGAGTTCAGTGACAAAATAAATAACCTAGAAGGTTGGACTAGTATAGTTTTAGATTCTTTTAACTCTGCGTGCTTTCTGTGCGTCTCCATTATCAAACCCAAACTGTCCTCCTGCTGTCTTGAAAGAAATGAGATTTCTCAGCAGTAGCAAACAATAATGTCAGTCTATTTGAGACTGCTAATGACTCATCTGTAATGCTGGCAGACACATGAAGGCTGGAAAAATTAAATGTACAGCATCATTACCTTTGTGGTTAGCATTACTGGGAAACAGTATAATGCTTAGTGCAACATTTTAAAAGACAAGAAGAATTCTTAGCGGAATGAGCTTTATACTTGAAGGTGTGGATAATGGAATGACAAACTGATAACTTCTTGCTGTTTGAGCTTCCTGCTACAAGGCATTCGGCAGAGATTAACTACAGGCTCTGAATTTCTGCGAAAGCTGTGCTGTTCCAATCACTATGACCTGTTTCACATAGATAATTTTGGATATGCATTTTTGGTGTTTTGAGAACATCATTGTAGTAGAACATAACTTAAAATCTTTTTCTAAAGTAGTAATTATTAGAAATTGTTTTAACTATTAGCTTCTTCTGATTTGAAGATAATGTTACTTATGTCTCCAGGGATACTGCAGAAAGGAGCTTAGGCACCATCTGAGCCAACCTGCCTGGCAGTTGCCTTCCATCTCGACATTGTTACTTCCATTCCGTCTGAATTCTTCCCCCGTAACTGAGATGAAAATGCTCTGGACTAGTTTTCCTTTTTATATGTGGAACACATTTATGAAATATATGGCTTGTTTTGACAGTTTGTAGGTGGGGAAGAGAACAAAACTACCTGGTCCAGATGAAGACTGAAACCAAACCTGAGATCTAAAAGTGCCATCTAGACTATACAGAATAATAGAAATGCAAACTACATGTGGTCCTCTGAGACCTGACACTCCTCCTCTCCTGTCTTGTAACAATACCCATTGTAGTACAGGACTATGCTTTTTCTAACAGGGCAACAAAAGACATTTTGTGAAAGGACAACATTGAACTTTGAGACGTCAGCCTACCTTGTCTTTTTTTCTCATTGATGAATGTGTACTTTTAATTTATCAAAACCCTTTTGCAGTCTTTATTATTTTGAATCTCTATTGCTTCCTTGAGTAACAAAAACAAGTTCTATACATCTTCTGGCTATTGTTTATGATACTTTCCTGGATTTGTTCTGAAATGACCTTTAAGCTTCAACATAGGACGCCTTTGTTGTAGAGTTAAGCAATTTGGTGAATGAGTCTGTATATCACTTTTATAGATTTTTTTCAGTGAAAAAATATGTTTTTGTCTTCGTTTTCAGCCTTACATTGCCGGATTAAAAAGCAGTTGACTATTAAAATTAACAGGACTTCATTGAATATCGGCTCTTTGAAGAGTAAAGCACTGTGTGTAGTTGAGAGGATGCAAGGAAGTAGAAGATACAGTATATGCCATCAAGAGGCTTATACCAGTTGGCACTTAAATACCACAAACCATTGATTCATAAAAGGCATGTCTATATGCACGTGACCCTGAAATATCTTGAAGTGTCTTGAAGATAGGGACTCGGCCTCAGGAAGCTTCCATTCTGATCAGAGAAAACTAAACTAGATGGTTCAGTTAGGGAATCTGAGTAAGGCATTGAGATAAGAGGCATTACATGTTGAGTAATTGATTATTATAAGCAGTATTTCTATTTCTAAACATTTTGTATAAATTTTAAAAATTGTAGCATGGCATTTTGGCTGAGAGTATGAGTTCAGGAGTTGGCAAAAAGCCTTGTCCTGCTACTTTCCTATTAGGGGATCCTAGGAAAGTTCTTGCTCTTGTCGTAGTTTCCTCATCAGTACAAAGGAGGTAATCACAGAGTTTTCCTATAGAATCGTTATTGAGGTAAAATATTACATCTAAAACTCATAAAATAGGCTTATGCTTTTAGTGAAATTTCATTGTAGAGCCATATATATGAGTGTTGGCTAATTTTTCTTTAGAAGACTTTTGTTACTTGATCCCTTTGCACAATAGATGCTGCTCTTAACCCCCCTTATAGAGATCTATATATTTAACATATTGTTAATGCTATTTTCATTTTATCATTTTCTCTAATGTGTGTGTTTTGAAAAAATCAACATTTCAAATATAGCAATGCCAAAGCTTTCTAGAATGATGGGAGAATAAGAAGTTTTGAAAGCAAAATCTAGCAGATAATGAGGTTTAGCTTTTAATGCTAAAACTTAGTTTTGAACTTTTTCAAATGGAAATGTCTCTTAAATGTGTAGTAATCTTTCTTGCCTCTTTAAGCCTTAGGTCTTCATTTCTTAATGGTTCCACACATCTGTCAACTACTGGATTGTAGGAACTTAAGAAAAAAAAGCTTACCTTTAGTCATTTCTCTTCAAAATAAAGATCTTTATGCACACTATTCCATGAAATGATATTCCAACAAATTAATTATGGCATTGAATTACTGGTGTTCAATCAGAGAAGCAGAAGCATGTGTAGGTATGTGTGTGTATTATATAAAAACACACATGTAATAAAAAATTTGTTACAGAGACTTGATCTTATGCAGTTGTGGGCTCTGGTTAGACAGTTTCTTTATACCTCTTACTGTAATTTGAAGTCTGCAGGGCAGATAGGAAGGAGTAGAGAGGGTTATAAAGTAAGGGATAATGTGGACAAGCTGGAACTTACGAGAATAGGCTGGAATTTGTGTGAGTTCTCACTGTCTCCAACTCTGATGATATGAGTGTTCTGCAGAATAAGGTGCCCCCTTCATCACTGAGCTAAAGACACACCTGGCACAGGAGTCAAAGAAGCTGTACGAGGGTCCAAGGGGAAGGTGGAGGAGTTGTGGGCCCAACAGTGTCCCAGGCCAAGGGGTTGAACCAGCATCAGCATTAAGAGCCCAACCTCTTGAATCTTTAAGACACAGTGAATACTGCTTCACTTCCACCCCTCAAATCTCAAGCAAGGATGTCTCTTGTAGCCCGTTTTAACCAGAAACACATAGGGAAGGGAATTCAGAGAAATGCAGGTTACCCTAGCCAAGTTGGCTCATCACACGGCTACCATATAACAAATTAGCCTTCCTGTACTACTTCTCTGTCATTCAGGAGGGTAATATTCTACAGGTCAAACTTCTTCTCACCCCGTAACATCTGTATGACAAAATTCTAGGCATAGCCAGTGTATATAATTGCATCTTTAATGTTACTGTGGGGCTGAGAAACCTATATAATGGCTCATTGTATTTGAGGGTGTAGGACTCTAATGCATTAAAATTAAGAGTAAATAAATGAGAATGTTAAGGGAAATTCCTTTGAAAAGTTCCATCAATTTATGAGATCAATTCTATAATAATATTTCATATTATAGTGTAATTCGATTCAGTGAATTAATTTTCGCAAACAGAAGGATACTATGAGCATATTAATAGGCAGTAATCCTTGCTACCCTCATCCAACCATAGGAAATGAAATTCCACTGAGTGTACAAAAAGGAGCTTGAACTTGATAGGAGGAATTGATATGCATTAGCTTGTACCCTTTAAGCAACAGGTATGACCCTTTGAAAACTCTAGGACTTTGAAATTTGCAATTATCCACAAATTTTATATATCAAACCTGCACGGATATTAGCATGTGCATTAATAATAAGCCCTGTCCTCTCAACTTCAGGCTCTGGATCCATTATTGCCTGCTGGGATAACGCTTAACATGCTTCATAAACATGGTTGCTTCATCAACCGAGCGACAAAAGTTCTGTCTCTGGAAGCGCTCCGATAATGTTGGGCAGTTTCATGGTTTATTGATTGTCTTCCTTCAGATAGAATCCAGCCCTCTTTTCCATAATGACAGTATAAAATGCTTGGAAAACACTCATCTCAGCAAACTGCTTTTCCTCAAGACAATTCTTTGCCCTTTCAATTAACGCTATCCAGACAGGGTGGTACTTTCTGAGAACAAAAGTCTCCTTTTTCACTCCCCCATGTGCTAATGATGATAACCTATCACGCTGTCTGTAGAGGTTTTACATATGTCACTTCATGTGATCTTCCAGGAACGATGGCCCTCTTGGATCATAGGCGTAGGGTACATAAGGAATGATGGCCCTGTTAAATCATAGGCATAGGTTACCATAGGAATGATGGCCCTGTTAAATCATAGGCATAGGTACCATAGGAATGATGGCCCTGTTAGATGAGGAGGCAGATATTAACATACTTGTGTTAGAACTGAGGAAAGTACAACAGTGAGGGTTGGAGATAAACAGCTTGCTGCACCTCAGGATTGCCCACCCGCCTTCTTGCTGGCTGTCAAATGCTAATTTTTCTTCTCTTGCAAGGTCACGTGCTCAGGGAAGGGTCTTTTTTCCTGCCTCTCAGGGTACATCATGATTTATCTATAGGCCAGTCATGTGAATGCTGTTTCTTTCACCAGTGATGGTCTGGGCCATGGGATAAATAATACAGTTCTGTTCAGAAAGTCTGAGAGAAAGTCTGCGGAGGCATCTGGGGAAAGGTTCTGTTTGATTGAAAGATAATAGAAAGGAATAAGCCCATTTGTTTCCCTCAACAGTGTCCAAAGTGCCTGTGTTACCTGCGGCAGCCGGTTTGCCATGGAAAAGGGACAAGCCTCTGATGCTAAAGAATAGAAAAACGGAAAGACCCTGAGTCCTTAATGATATTGTAAAGACACTAAATTAACACTGAATTAATTCTGAAAATGCCCTGCCTTTGGAATTCTTGTCCTGAATTCCAGTCGTTATTTTTATTGTTTAATCTACTTGTGAACCTGGTGGTTTGGCACTCAGAAAACATTCCCACCTTCCCTTGGTGTGCCCTCAGGAGTGCATTTCTGATCTCCCTGCCTCAGAATTCAGGGGATGAATTAGGTTCTTCCTATTAGGTGCATTCATGTGACATTTGGAAGGGGAAACTGAGGTGAAGGTTATTTTTTGTGGCTTGGCTGTTTTCTGGGAGCAAGAATGGAGATGTTGGTATTTTTGCAACAATGTTAAAAATCACTGACTAATTTCATGGCTATCAAGAGGCGATTGTAGCCTGGGCAGCCTCTTAATTCCTCCCTTTCCTAATAGGGACAGGTTTAGTAGTTCCTGGTGGGGTCAGTTGTTTAGTGTTACTTTCAAATAATTCCTGGAAACACAACTTCAATCCAGCTCCGCCATCCCTTCCTGTGATACCACAAGTACCAAATTTCTCCCTTTCTGCTTGAAATAACTATACTGGTTTCTGTTTCTTACAGTAAAACCCTGTTTACCACTTTTAGCCAGTTTTCTCTTACTTGTAGCTGAAAGAATCCTGGTTGAAACAGTCACATACATAGTAAATAGTGGAGCTGGGACTTTGTCCAAGTCATGTGACAACAAATCCATAGCTCTTTCCATTGTACCTTGACTAGGTTGTCAATAAGACAGTTTCTGGAAGATGACTCTGCTTTTTTCTTTCGTTTTGTCTGCCTTTCCCTTTGTCTTCAATAGTATCTTCCCAGCAGTGTCAGTATCTCTTCCCACCCTTGTCTTTCTAAATACAGGTTTTCCCTTGTCAACACTGGTTTGTCCCTCTCCCCCTGAGGCCTGAGCTGATGTAAGGATGCTAAGGCCTCTCTTTACACACTGCTCTCTTTACAGTCCTGCTGTTCTGATGGTCATTTCAGATACATTTAAAGATATGCCTTAAATATAACATTTTAAAAAAATGAAGCCTCAGGGCTTCCCTGGTGGCGCAGTGGTTGAGAGTCCGCCTGCCGATGCAGGGGACACGGGTTCGTGCCCCGGTCCGGGAAGATCCCACATGCCGCGGAGCGGCTGGGCCCGTGAGCCATGGCCACTGAGCCTGCGTGTCCGGAGCCTGTGCTCCGCAACGGGAGAGGCCACAACAGTGAGAGGCCCGCGTACCGCAAAAAAAAAAAAAAAAAAAAAAACATGAAGCCTCCCCCTTATTTTCTTTGGCTGGCTTAGTTAACATCTTGTTCCTAAGATAATTATCGTTCCTCTCACTCTGTATCATAATTGTTTGAGTGTTTCTCTCCACTAGACAATGACCTTCGTAGAAAGAAAGACCAGGTCCTATCTGCCTTTGAATTCCACTGTCTGGGACATAGTAGGCACTCAGAAAATGTATCCTGATCTGCTGAAACATTGTCTGAGTGTTCTGATCCCGCTCTATGCAGATTACAGTATTACTCATTGGAATTCATTAATTCAAAATCCTAAAGGTGTTTTTCAGCTTTCATTTCTGAATCTTAAATATTACGTAAGGTACCTGAACCTATCTTTCACTAAAGGCATGTTTGAAACCTACGTCACGGCTGAATGTCAGTGATATTATCTGATGTCGTTACGCACTACAGTTGTACAGACTGTAGTATGACTTTGTTTCCCAGCACCTTCCGATGAGTTGCTTGCCCCTTGTTGATCTGGATTGATTATATATTCATGCCTGTGACTTGCTGATGACAGTGATGCCCTCAGAGGCTGATGAAGTTATTTTACTAGAAATCCATTTGCCCTTTCACGAACTGTCCCCCAAAGTCTGTAAACTTGTTACTTTATGGTTGAGGTACCTTCGTTGTCATTGTAATATGCTTGATGGGGACTAAACTATTTCTGCTGCTACTCCTTCTGCTGTTGAGTGCACCATTTCTGTGTACCAGTCCTTAACCCTCTTTCTTAGTCTAATGATTCTTTCATTCATTTTTTTCCTTTGGATCCATTGGCTGCCTTCTCCTATCACTTTCCCCCATGCTTCTTGGATTTTGCACTGCTCACTTCGTTGTTATGGCTATTTCCAGTCCTTCTTTAAGAATGCTTCTTTCCTGGGCTTCCCTGGTGGCGCAGTGGTTGAGAGTCCGCCTGCCGATGCAGGGGACACGGGTTTGTGCCCCGGTCCGGGAGGATCCCACGTGCCGCGGAGTGGCTAGGCCCGTGAGCCGTGGCCGCTGAGCCTGCGCGTCCGGAGCCTGTGCTCCGCAACGGGAGAGGCCACAACAGTGAGAGGCCCGCGTACCACAAAAAGAAAAAAGAATGCTTCTTTCCTTTTGGAATATGTAATAGAATTTGTGACCAAGGTTTATTTTTTGAGAACTGCCCCTTTTAGATATTTCTGATTACTTTTAGCATCGCTAACTGCTCCTGCTTTATTGATTTTCTCATAGAGTTGATTTAAAAGATGAAATAAAGCAGAATGCAACATGACACCCTGATATATCAGGGTTTTCTTGTCTCCTAAGAAAACTGATTTCCACCCAATGTTACTAAATTGTGTTTGCTTATATTGAGGTAGACCTCAATAGCAATTTAAGACTTTCAACCTGCAACACATTATTAATGCTCTTGAAAACTTAGATATATGAGAAATTGAAAAGTGTAAAGTGCTTTAGAAATAATTATTTTTTAAGTGAGTTTCATATTCTACAGCAAGAAAACTTCACATTTCTCCCTGACAAAGGAATCAGGAACTGATAAAAGCATTTGTCAATGATACATTAATATTCAGGGCAGCTCACCCAATATTACGTAGGTGTTTTCAAGTCAAAACTTTCAATACAACAGCATTTAAAAGGCAACACACGCATCTCCAAAGGATGTCACCTTCATTCCTGGGTTGCTTGTCCCCCTGGAATTGTTGACCTGGGAGTTCTAGTAGAGTATGTGCTGAAAATAAGGGAAATATATTATTTTAACATTAGAAGAGGAACAAAGAAAAAGGGGTTGTTTTTCTTTTTCCCAGCTGCCCCCTGGTGGCAAAGGCACAACAGACAGCAAAGGCATCAAACAAAGATTCTGGCTGTGTAGATGCTGCTGGTGATTCTTAAGAGGGTCTCCAACCAAAGTCTGTGCTGTACGTGTGTGCTTCTGAAAAAGAAGAGCAGAAATATTGGGTCTCCTAATTACATTTTGCTTCCCAACGGCATCTGTTCTTATCACGGTAGCACCAGGCTCTATCCGCTTGGTCAATACTTGTATATTAACAAGAGACAATCGATAGAAAAAATTTAAAAAGAAAGTCAAGGTAATTAGGCTGAAGCTGCTGCTTATGAGTCTTCAATAATTACTTTAGCTTTCTCTAGTTTTCCCATCTCCAGAAAAATAGGGCCTGATTGAGGGACTGGGTCGTGTTTGACTGAGGACATGTCAAGATTATACAAAGCCAGGCAGGAAATAAAATTAAGCTGTATTTGTTTTAGAGCAGTAAAAGGGGCTTTGCCTGATGGCATGGGAAGAATAGACGTTGATTTAAATGCACCCATTAGCAGCTGTGCCATTGTTGGTACCTGTTTCATGTCATCAGTTTTTGCAACACTGGCAGAAGCCCACTCAGAAACACTGTGACATGTCATGCATCAAAGCTCCAGAGGAAGGTAGTGGATGAACTTCTCTCAGAAATGGGGTCGTTTTGGAAATTAGATCCCATCCTTTACAGAACCACGAAACAGCTCAAAACCGTATGGCTGCCGTAATTCGGCCATTGCTCCTTGTGGCCACTGTTGACAGGTATCGCTGTCCATTTACGGGCCTTGATGAACAAGCTATCCACATTAGGTGAATGAGCCTAATCTTTGGTTTTGAGCTACTTTGACATTTTTGTGCCTTGATGCTGGAAGTCCTAAATAAATCAGAACCACCCTGTTTCTGACTGCTGCGTATAAGGTTGGTATGTCTGCCTTTTAGGGGAAGGAAAAAAACAGAGGAATTCCTAGTTTGAGAGAGAGAAATCTAAGGAGAGAAGATAGGTTAGTGAGACAGATATTTCATGTTTTATGTCCATTTACAGTCTTCATTTGCACTATTTCTGTCAGCTCAAAGCACTTTATAAACTTTAGAACCAAATTATGTACCAACATCATTTCATTCACTGCCGATATGTAGCTGTTAAACATCTGCCAGGTATATATTTCCTAGAGGCAAAAAGAAAAAAATAAATGTAGAAGAGAATTAGATCTGGTTAAATATATAGAGGAAATTTAGATACGGAGGAATATAATATGCAGATATTTATTGAGCATCTGCTATGTACAGAGCATTACAGAAGACTCCCTGGGTACAGGAAATAATATAATAAACTTTCTGCACATACCCCCACCCCACCACCTAGGTTTGTAAATCAGAAGTGAATGATGGGGCCAAGATTTGAATCCAGGACAGTCTGATTTCAAAGCACAAGCGCTTAACTCTATTAATAGAGGATCACTTTTACTTGAAGCTTAAAAAAAAAAAAGACTGTCTAGGGGAAAATGAAATGTGTGAAGTGTGATCTTTACTCAATAAATGTAAATCTAATTAATGATAGTGATGCTAGGGTGTGGGGATGGAAGCGTATTGAATAAAACATATACAAGAGCATTGAACAGTGAGATGAGGAGTCACAGGTGGAACTAGAGCGTTGGTGTGAATTATTATTAATAGCTGTTAATATTACAAATGGTTGTATATTATTCCACCACTGTTGCCTTTGCATATGTGAATCTCTGCGACATGTATAATAGAACTTACAGCAAGTAAAACCAGTGCTGATTGTTGATTTGGGTCTGTCACTCTTATAAGATTGTGTGAAGGCCCTCAGAAGATTCTGTGTACCCTTTGGATTAGCTGAGGCCAAGGAATTGCAAATGTAGCTAAACCTGGACACATTTGATGGCTGAATTCTTTGCGGCATATTGCCCACCATCTCAAATGTTGGGAAGGTTCTAGTTGATGCTTTCACCGTGAAAGTAATACATAATAAGCACTTGTTCCTTTAGTTTAAATATTTATTTATTTATTTATTTAGGCTGTGCCGGGTCTTAGTTGCGGCACGCGGGATCTTTTAGCTGTAGCACTCGGACTTCTTAGTTGTGGTATGCGGGATCTAGTTCCCTGACCAGGGTTCAAACCCAGGTCCTCTGCGTTGGGAGCGTGGAGTCTTACCCACTGGACCACCAGGGAAGTCCTTGTTCCTTTACTTTAAAAAAAGTGATTCTGAATACACAACCACTTCTGGATTAAATATTTTTAGAAATTTGCCTAGGGGATAATTTTCAAAAGCTTATTTTCCTCTTCCCTCCTGACCCATTTTATTTAGACATCCCAACGAAAACCTTTTTCTACCTCTCTGCTTTTTTTTTCTCTACTTGTTGCTTCCATTGTCACTCCATATTTTTTTTACCTTGTTTTCATTTTTACCCTACAAAAAGTTTGAGCACCAAGTACCAAATAAGAGGGATGGAATATTATGCAGCCATTGAGACAATGTAGTTTAATTCTCTGGTAGGAGCTTAGATGTGAGTCCAACTGCCTGGCTTGAATCTTAGATAGTGCTTTAAATTAACTATGTAATCTTTACTAAGTTAGTTAAACTTACTGTCTTATTTTGTGTCTATAAAATGAGGATAGTAGAAGAACCTATCTTATAGGCTTGTTAATGAAGATTAAATGACCTAGCATATAGAAAGTACCTTGTATACAGTACCCTGTAAATGTTAGCATATTCTTTAGCATATTTAATAATAAAAACTATTACTACATTTATATTCATATGGCATGTTTAATGATATAGAAAATGTTCATGAGACAACTTCAGATGAAAGAAATAGGATATAAAGTGCTGTATGATTACAACTGTTTAATAAACACTTAGACATTTTTAAGTAGGCCAGAATAAAATAGACCAAAATTGTGGTTTGTTTTAGAACTGTTGCCTCCTGTTAATCTTTATCTATTTATTTTTGTAAATTTGAGATACTTATCACAGTACAGAATTATTTTATTGATCTCTTTACTTGGTTTTGATTGTCTCCCTCTCAAATGGAAGTTTTATGAGAAAGGAATCAAGCTGGTCTTTTCCACCATTGTCTAGCCCATGTCCAGAGCCACATATCTGGCAGAGAATATATCCCTTCAACACATATTTGTTGAATGAATATGTTTACTTCTTTCTTTTCTGTTTTCTAATTATTTAATAGAAATTTTCTGTCTAAAAATGCAACAAACTAGTGAATAAAACAGAAAAGAAACAGACTTATAGATCTGCTAGAGAACAAACTAGTGGCTACCAGAGGGGAGAGGAGAGGGGGAGGGGCAATATAGGGTCAGGGGAAAAAGGGTTATGATGGGATTCTATGAAATCATGTGTGTGACACTTTTGAAAATTGTAAAGCACTGTGGAATTTAAAGAATCTTTCATTCAATTAAAAAGAAAAAAAATTTCTAACTGCTATAATAGGAAAAAATTTCTATTTTAAAAACATTATGTCAGCTCCCCTAAAGGCATATTATTGCTCTGTAGTTCATGGTAAGGTAGCAAATAGTAAGAAAATGTTTCTCACATTACATGTTTACTTTTTTTTTTTTGATGTCATTCCAACTCACAGCCTTTATTTTAGTTTTTTTTTAAACATCTTTATTGAAGTATAATTGCTTTACAATGGTGTGTTAGTTTCTGCTTTATAACAAAGTGAATCAGCTATACATACACATATATCCCCATATCTCCTCCCTCTTGTGTCTCCCTCCCAGCCTCCCTATCCCACCCCTCTAGGTGGTCACAAAGCACCAGGCTGATCTCCCTGTGCTATGCGGCTGCTTCCCACTAGCTATCTCTTTTACATTTGGTAGTGTATGTAAGTCCATGCCACTCTCTCACTTCGTCCCAGCTTACCCTTCCCCCTCCCCATCTCCTCAAGTCCATTCTCTACATCTGCATCTTTATTCCTGTCCAGCCCGTAGATTGTTCAGAACCTTTTTTTTCTTTTTCTTTTTTTTTTAGATTCCATATATATGTGTTAGCATACGATATTTGTTTTTCTCGTTCTGACTTACTTCACTCTGTATGACAGACTTTAGGTCCATCCACCTCATTACAAATAACACAATTTTGTTTCCCTTTATGGCTGAGTAATATTCCATTGTATATATGTGCCACATCTTCTTTATCCATTCATCTGTCTTTGGACACTTAGGTTGCTTCCGTGTCCTGGCTATTGTAAATAGAGCTGCAATGAACATTGTGGTACACGACTCTCTTGGAATTATGGTTTTCTCAGGTTATATGCCCAGTAGTGGGATTGTTGGATCGTATGGTACTTCTATTTGTAGTTTTTTAAGGAATCTCCATATTGTTCTCCACAGTGGCTGTATCAATTTACATTCCCACCAACAGTGCAAGAGGGTTCCCTTTTCTCCATACCCTCTCCAGCATTTATTGTTTCTAGATTTTTTGATGATGGCCATTCTGACTGGTGTGAGGTGATACCTCATTGTAGTTTTGATTTGCATTTCTCTGATGATTAGTGATGTTGAACATTCTTTCATATGTTTGTTGGCAATCTGTATATCTTCTTTGGAGAAATGTCTATTTAGGTCTTTTGCCCATTTTTGGATTGGGTTCTTTGTTTTCTTGATATTGAGCTGCATGAGCCGCTTGTAAATTTTGGAGATTAATCCTTTGTCAGGTGCTTCATTTGCAAATATTTTCTCCCATTCTGAGGGTTGTCTTTTCGTCTTGTTTAAGGTTTTCTTTGTGGTGCAAAAGCTTTGAAGTTTCATTAGGTCCCATTTGTTTATTTTTGTTTTTATTTCCATTTCTCTAGGAGGTGGGTCAAAAGGGATCTTGCTGTGATTTATGTCATAGAGTGTTCTGCCTATGTTTCCTCTAAGAGTTTTATAGTGTCTGCCTTACATTTAGGTCTTTAATCCATTTTGAGTTTATTTTTGTGTATGGTGTTAAGGAGTGTTCTAATTTCATTCTTTTACATGTACCTGTCCAGTTTTCCCAGCACCACTTATTGAAGAGGCTGTCTTTTCTCCACTGTATATTCTTGCCTCCTTTATTAAAAATAAGCTGACAGTATGTGCGTGGGTTTCTCTCCTGTTGCATTGACCTATATTTCTCTTTTTGTGCCAGTACCAAACTGTCTTGATTACTGTAGCCTTGTAGTATAGTCTGAAGTCTGGGAGCCTGATTCCTCCAGCTCCTTTTTTCTTTCTCAACATTGGTTTGGCTATTTGGGGTCTTCTGTGTTTCCATAGAAATTGTGCAATTTTTTGTTCTAGTTCTGTGAAAAATGCCAGTGGTAGTTTGATAGGGATTGCATTGAATCTGTAGATTGCTTTGGATAGTATAGTCATTTTCACAACGTTGATTCTTCCAATCCAAGAACATGGTATAACTCTCCAACTGTTTCTATCATCTTTAATTTCTGTCATCCATGTCTAATAGTTTTCTGCATCCAGGTCTTTTGTCTCTTTAGGTAGGTATTCCTAGGTATTTTATTCTTTTGGTTGCAGTGGTAAATGGGAGTGTTTCCTTAATTTCTCTTTCAGATTTTTCATCATTAATGTATACGAATGCAAGAGATTTCTGTGCATTAATTTTGTGTCCTGCTACTTTACCAAATTCATTAATTAGCTCTAGTAGTGTTCTGGTAGCATCTTTAGGATTCTCAGTGTATAGTATCATGTCATCATATCATCTGCAAACAGTGACAACTTTACTTCTTCTTTCCTGGTTTGGACTCCTTTTATTTCTTTTTCTTCTCTTGTTGCTGTGGCTAAAACTTCCAAAAGTATGTTGAATAAGAGTGGTGAGAGTGGACAACCTTGTCTTGTTCCTGATCTTAGTGGAAATGGTTTGAGTTTTTCACCATTGAGAATGATGTTGGCTGTGGGTTTGTCATATATGGCCTTAATTATGTTGAGGTAAGTTCCCTCTATGCCTACTTTCTAGAGAGTTTTTATCATAAATGTGTGTTGAATTTTGTCAAGCTTTTTCTGCATCTATTGAGATGATCGTATGATTTTTCTCCTTCAGTTTGTTAATATGGTTTATGCCATTGATTGATTTGCATGTATTGAAGAATCCTTGCATTCCTGGGATAAACCCCACTTGATCATGGTGTATGATCCTTTTAATGTGCTGTTGGATTCTGTGTGCTAGTATTTTCTTGAGGATTTTTGCATCTGTGTTCATCAGTGATATTGGCCTGTAGTTTTCTTTCTTTGTGACATCTTTGTCTGTTTTTGGTGTCAGTGTGATGGTGGCCTTATAGAATGAGTTTAGGAGTGTTCCTCTGCTGTATTTTGGAAGAGTTTGAGAAGGATAGGTTTTAGCTCTTTTGTAGAATTCACCTGTGAAGCCATCTGATCCTGGGCTTTTGTGTGTTGGAAGATTTTTTTTTTTTTTTTTTTTACAAGGAAAACCCCTATAACTGGGACAGGTTGGAGGGAGGGAGGTAAATATGAAGAATTTCTTTTTGTTTTTATAAAGTTATTTATTTTATTTTTGGCTGCATTGGGTCTTCATTGTTGCTCTTGGGCTTTCTCTAGTTGCTGCGAGTGGGGGCTACTCTTCATTGCGGAGCGCAGGCTCTAGGTGAGCAGGCTCAGTTTTTGTGGCTCCCGGGCCTAGTTGCTCTGTGGCATGTGGGATCCTCCTGGACCAGGGATCAAACCCGTGTTCCCTGCATTGGCAGGTGGCCTCCCAACCCCTGCGCCACCAGGGAAGCCCTGTTCGGAGATTTTTAATCACAGTCTCAATTTCAGTGCTTGTGACTGGTCTGTTTATATTTTCTATTTCTTCCTGGTTCAGTCTCGGAAGGTTGTGCTTTTCTAAGAATTTGTCCATTTCTTCCAGGTTGTCCATTTTATTGGCATATTGTTGTTTGTAGTAATCGCTCATGATCCTTTGTATTTCTGCAGTGTCAGTTGTTACTTCTCCTTTTTCATTGCTAATTCTATTGATTTGAGTCTTCTCTCTTTTTTTCTTTATGAGTCTGGCTAATAGTTTATCAATTTTGTTTATCTTCTCAAAGACCCAGCTTTTAGTTTTGTTGATCGTTGATATTGTTTCCTTCGTTTCTTTTTCATTTATTTCTGATCTGATCTTTATGATTTCTCTCCTTCTGCTAACTTTGAGGGGTTTTTGTTCTTCTTTAGTTGCTTTAGGTGTAAGGTTAGGTTTTTTATTTGAGATGTTTCTTGTTTCTTGAGGTAGTACTGTATTGCTGTAAACTTTCCTCTTAGAACTGCTTTTGCTGCATCCCATAGGTTTGGGTCTTCATGTTTTCATTGTTATTTGTTTCTAGGTAGTTTTTGATTTCCTCTTTTTTATTTCCTCAGTGATCTCTTGGTTATTAAGTAGTGTATTGTTTAGCCTCCATGTGTTTGTATTTTTTACAGATCATTTCCTGTAATTGATATCTAGTCTCATAGCGTTGTGCTCGGAAAAGATACTTGATACGATTTCAATTTTCTTAAATTTACCAAGGCTTGATTTGTGATCCAAGATATGATCTATCCTGGAGAATGTTCCATGAGCACTTGAGAAGAAAGTGTATTCTGTTGTTTTGGGATGGAATGTCCTATTGATACCAATTAAGTCCATCTCATTTAATGTGTCATTTAAAGGTTGTGTTTCCTTATTTATTTTCATTTTGGATGATCTGTCCATTAGTGAAAGTGTGGTGTTAAAGTCCCCTACTATGATAGTGTTACTGTCAAATTCCCCTTTTATGGCTGTTAGCATTTGCCTTATGTATTGAGGTGCTCCTATGTTGGGTGCATAAATATTTACAATTGTTATATCTTCTTCTTGGATTGCTCCCTTTATCATTATGTAATGTCCTTCTTTGTCTCTTGTAATAGTCTTTATTTTAAAGTCTGTTTTCTCTTATAGGAGAATTGCTACTCCACCTTTCTTTTGATTTCCATTTTCATGGAATATCTTTTTCCATCCCCTTACTTTCAGTTTGTATGTGTCCCTAGGTCTGAATTGGGTCTCTTGTAGACAACATATATACGGGTCTTGTTTTTGTATCCATTCAGCCAGTCTTTGTCTTTTGGTTGGAGCATTTAATCCATTTACATTTAAGGTAATTATTGATATGTATGTTCCTATTACCATTTTCTTAATTGTTTTAGATTTGTTATTGTAGGTCTTTTCCTTCCTTTGTGTTTCCTGCCTAGAGAAGTTCCTTTAGCATTTGTTGTAAAGCTGGTTTGGTGGTGCTGTATTCTCTTAGCTTTTGCTTGTCTGTAGAGGTTTTAATTTCTCTGTCAAATCTGAATGAGATCCTTGCTGGGTAGAGTAATCTTGGTTGTAGGTTTTTTCCTTTCATCACTTTAAATATGTCCTCCCACTCCCTTCTGGCTTGCAGAGTTTCTGCTGAAAGATAAGCTGATAACGTTATGGGGAGTCCCTTGTATGTTATTTGTTGTTTTTCCCTTGGTGCTTTTAATATTTTTTCTTTGTATTAAATTTTGATAGTTTGATTAATATGTGTCCTGGCATGTTTATCCTTGGATTTCTCCTGTATGGGGCTCTCTGCAGTTCCTCGACTTCATTAACTATTCCCTTTCCCATATTAAGGAAGTTTTCAATTATAATCTCTTCAAATATTTTCTTAGTCCCTTTTTTTATGCAAAAAATGGTAGCCTGACTAAGTAAGTCACAGATTCCTTCATTCGTTTACTCATCATAAATTTTCCCAATGCTAGAGTTGCTACCTAGTATCTTTTTTACCCACTAAGCCACAGCACATCTCTGCCAGAGGCTCAATTACATGCGCATGTGCCAGTGAGAGGAAGTACTTTCTTCTGTGCCAGATATTTTGCTTTCCAGTAAAACTTGGCCTTGGCATTCAGTGTTGAGGTCCGGAAGGTTCTCTGGTTGCTCTAAAATTCCGTGTTCATTTTTGAAGAGGAAACTTAAGCGAAATCGGATTGTAACAGTAGACAAAGGTTCATACAGAGAGAATTCAAACAGAATGGTGAAATCTTTTCATCTGTTGCTTAAAAATTTCAGTCACAGAGATGCATCTCATCTTTCCCATAATTCCTCATTCGACTGCCAGGCTGATGGCAATAAATTCTACCACGGTTCTTATAAGTCAGGACACAATTTTCTGTTTTCTAAAGAGGGTCTCACTGAAGCATTTTGGAGAAAGACAAAACAAAGGAGAATGAGGGAAGGAGAGGAGAAAGTAGGTTGAGGAGAAAGAGTCAGAGGTTCAGAAGACGGACATTATCCCAGTACAACTACATCTGGGAAGGGTTAGGACTCATATATCAAGACAAAAGATATGTTGTTTCAAGAAGCACTTAGAATAGCACCTGCATCTCCAAATCTGTGGTAAAAGTAATATAAATTGAATGCGTGTAGTGAATTCTCCAGTAGCATTTTGTTGCTCTGAAGATCTGAGACTTCTCTCCTCTGAGCCCTTAAGATAGATTGACTCCAAATTGCTACTGATTCCGTTTTCTAAACTACTAGTATTGCTGTACATTAAGACCTGTACTGGCCACTATTGTGGCCTCTCCTGTTGCGGAGCACAGACTCCGGATGTGCAGGCTTAGCGGCCATGGCTCACGGGCCTAGCCGCTCCGTGGCATGTGGGGTCTTCCCAGACCAGGGCACGAACCCGTGTCCCCTGCATCGGCAGGCGGACTCTCAACCACTGTGCCACCAGGGAAGCCCAAGACCTATTCTTTTAAAATTATTGTAAAATATTGGAATGCATTGCAGTGAACACACCTAGAAGCAGTTACTACTGAAAGTAAATTAGGCCAGAATATCAAGACAGCTGTATACTTAGTAGAAAGAATAAATGCTAAGTGCTATATTGCTCTTGTTTCTTAAATTAATTTATTTACTTTTGGCTGTGTTGGGTCTTCTTTGCTGTGCATGGGCTTTCTCTAGTTGTGGCGAGTGGGGGCTACTCTTCGTTGCGGTGCGCGGGCTTCTCATTGCCGTGGCTTCTCTTGTTGCAGAGCACTGGCTCTAGGTGCGCGGACTTCAGTAGTTGTGGCATACAGGCTCAGTAGTTGTGGCACACGGGCTCAGTGGTTGTGGCTCGCGGGCTCTAGAGCTCAGGCTCAGTAGTTTTGGCGCACAGGCTTAGTTGCTCTGCAGCATGTGAGATCTACTCAGACCAGGGCTCAAACCCGTGTACCCTGCATTGACACGTGGATTCTTAACCACTGACCCACCAGGGAAGTCCCTATGTTGTTCTTAATGGCATTGGTGGTGGTGATTTATATTGCTGGTATTATTTCGTTTTTCTTATATGAAATAAATTTGGCATGTTTAACTTGTAATAATAACTCTAAGAGGATTAGTAGTGACATGCTTTATTTAAAAGCACACAGGAAATTGGTATGCTCTGAGGGTCAGATGAAATAATTTGTGAATTGGTTTTGAAATTCACATACATTGAAATGTATGTTGGCATAATGATGATGGATCTTTCTAGACCCTTATGTATTGAGTTACTCTGTTCAAAAGTAAAGATGATTTGAGCTGTCTTACCCTTCACAGGATCAGACAAGAGCAAGCAGCCTAACTTAGCCTCTTCATTACTCCCCTTCCCCCCAGCTCAACGTAATTGTTCCTATTCTGAGGCAGTGTCTGAAATCTGTATAATTCAGCAAGAAAAACCGGCAACGAGGGAGAATATTAATTATTTTCTTGCCTATCAGCCACCACCACATAATTGCAACAGCTACATCCTGATTGAAAATTTAGTCTTTCAGACTTAGAATGGCTCATTAACTTTTTGCTTCCTGTTCTCATACTGAAAAAGAAGAATCTAAACAAAGAGGCTAGGAGACCAGTAGATTTTCTCTTCCTATGGGTATGTCCTTTAAACCTTCCCTTTGTGCTAGGCCAGCCCTATTTACAGATCTAGGAACTGCTGGTGTAGTATGAGCTGAAGTACTACAAGACCTGTATTTCCCCCAAATCCCTTTTTTTTTTTTTTTTTTTTTGGCCACGCCACGCAGCTTGCAGGATCTTATTTCCCCTACCAGGGATTGAACCTGTGCCCTAGGAAGTGAAAGAGCAGAGTCCTAACCACCAGACCGCCAGGCAATTCCCCCACAAATGCTTCTTGCACTGATCAGTTATTAAGGTAACGTCTTTCTACCTGGCCTTAGATTTCTACCCCAGAATCAATACTCTGGATTAGATAATGAACCTGAGGATATTTTCTTCAGAAGGGTACTTGTTAAAAATGATATACTTTTGAAGGAAGACCTCAGATCCTAGAAACTTACAATGATTCTTTTCATTAGTATACTTTACAACTCATCTATGACAAGCTTCAGGAGAGGCAGTGTGAAACCTACCAATGAATGAATCCCTGTCTCAAGAGGAATCACATGAAATCCTGGATTGGGAAGTCGTTTCATCGTTCCATTGGCGGTCCCCAAGGTCACTCCCGTGTTTGAAGATTCAGTAGGACTCATGGAAGTTGGCATAGAGTCGTACCTATGGCTAAGATTTATTACAGTGATGTAGTCAGGATACACAATTGGCTGATAAGGGAAAAAGGCACAAATGGTCTTCAGGAATTCATGGACTGGCTTCCTTATGCTCTCTCTCCCCCATGAGATCACTCAGGGCACCTTCTTCTCACAGCAACAGAAATGCAGCAACATGTATGAGAGATTCAGTGCCCAAGGTCAGGGACTAGCCACCTGGTCATGTAGGCACCCTTTGTCTAGCGCCCAGAATCCCAGACTACAAGCAAGAAAGCAGGTGTTCAGCATGAACCACATTGTTTGCACCAACAGTCTAAGCGCAGTAAACCACCTTTATCAGGGAAAGGTGAGAACGCTTCCCAAATTTAAATTTGGTTTTTGTTCTTTTTCCGGACTCCCTGCCCTAGCTTATAGACTTCAGTGAAGGCCAAAGAGGTGATGGAAAGGGGAGAGATTTCCCCAGATGGCCTACTTTACAATTTTACTCATGTCTCTGGGTCCTGATGATGATGGCCTATATTAAAAAGCTTTATGTATAATCAGACTGAGGTACTCTAAAACTATGACTTGTTTTGAGTGTTCAGTCATACGTAATTCTAAGCTGGTCAGACTTCACAGGGTTAATATTATGTCTAAAATTCCCTAGTTCTAGCACTGAGCAGGATCCAGTGTGAACTAGTATTTTAACATCAAATCAGTGACCAATTTGTTTTCATACTAAATTGAGTCTCCTTTGATAGTACCTTGAGATTCAGTAAAAGATGAATTCTAGCCACTTGTTTAATATACTCTCTCCTTTCCCCCATTGGCCTTCATAGAGGTTGGTTGGCTTTTTCTTTGCCAGTGGATTTTAGTGCCGTGAATACTAAACGGGCACGCCTCTGGAACTGAAGTGAGACTGCTGGAAATTTATCTGCAGTGAAGGAAAGCTACTTCCTTAAGTGAAGGCCTAATGTTGTGATTTTCTAGTCATCAGCAAAGAAGGTAGATTTTATATTACAGTTATCTGGAGATTCGAATTACATGGGCTTTTATTTCCATCCTACATCCGCCTCCATTGTCTCCTTTCCCCCAAGATTGTGGATTCTCTATGTCCTTAATTTTGAGCCATTGTTATTAGTGGTTGATGGAAATGTGTTTTATGTTTCAAGGATATTTAGACTCCAATATGTTTAAGAATCATTGGCCTAAAACACTTTTTCTGATGTGTCCATTGAACTCCAGTTTCTCAGGAAGTCTTTGGCTATTTTGATTTTGTATGCACTTCCCGGGATGGAGACCCAGAGCATCATTGGTAGACCGCTGGTTTCTTCTGGAATGAATCTCATATGTAAAGCAGGAGTGCCTCTGGTACTTCATTTTGTAGAGAGTCCAGTTTTTGAATAAGACAGTGTAGGACCTGAGAGGTGGGTAGTGGATGTGTGAGGGGATTATAAACTTGTTTTGAACTTTGTCAATGAGAAGACTTCAGAAAATCAATTATTGGAGAATGTAAAATTTCCTGAAATGCAGGAGGCAGATCACTTGGAGAGAAGTCATTTGTATTTCATACCCAGACGTCTATTAACCTTGAGAAGGAGCCTCTCACAGAAAGTGCTTTTTCCCCTCAACTGGTTTACCAAATCCTTTGAATCTCTTGTTTCGTTGAAGGCCATAAAAATATTAGGAAGGCCAGTGTATTTCACAGTCACAAAGGCACTTTTAATTGCTTCCATGAAGTTGTGTCCTGTCTTTCTTCTTTCCCAACAAAGTGACATGTATTAACATTTCCCTGGTAGTTATTTGTAATTGCACTAGTGTTCACCATTCCCAAATGTTACAATTGAATCCTTGGAGAGTCTAGTCACATTTCTAAGCAGGTGTACCACATTACAGCTCAAGACTTCTGCTTGAAATCTAGAGTTCCAATTAGTCAGATATCCGGCCTGAGAAGGGCTGGCGAGGGAAAGACCTGAGAAAACACACAGCCCAAAATAGTTTGAAATTTCCCTGCTGCTTTGCCTCCAACCAAATTTGATTTGTCAGCATGTGAGAGGGCATTAGATCTTCTAAGAAACTGCTTGGTTTCCATTCCATTCAAGTATAATTGGTTTTCAGGGACTGAATTAAAGCAGGAAAGCAAAAGTTAGGTGGATGATGTAAGTGAGCAAATAACTCCATATGTAACAGAATCTTGGTCTGAGTGTTTGTTAGTTCTTTGTTCTTCGTTTCCATCAAAACCACAGTTTCATATACGGCTTTTTGTCGTGCTGGATTTTACGTATTGTCTTAAAACACAACTGCAAAATACTTACATCTGATTTTCTATTTTAACTTGTTTCAAGAGAACTGACACTGCTCTCTTATATACTATTCCTTTCACTCGGAATGGCTACTCTGTTATATCTCCTGAATTTTCTAATTTCTTTTCTTTAAGACCAGGATCTAAAATCTTTTCTTCCAGTTAGTGTTCCTTTTCCAGGGGACTCATTTATGTCTCTACAATGCTTAGGAATTTAGCTAATTCATTTGCTTTCTCTTACTGCACTGCTACCTAAGGGAAGTTGTGTGATCAAGAGGAAGGAGCATGGGTGGTAGAAACTGAATCGTTCTGGGTCTGCAGCTGGCTTTGCTGCTCACCATCTCTGAGTTTGGTCAGGTCATCTAACTTCTCAGAGCGATGATATTCTCCTAATAGAATGGGACCAATGGCACCTGTCTTTCTAGGGTGTTGTTCGTTATTTCATTTGTACATTCTTTAGTTTGTGCATTCTTTCATTCATTCATTCAGAATAGGTATTGAGCAATCACTCTGTAGTGAGCACCATGCAAATGCTAGGGATATCAACATGGACACGGTCTGTGCTCTTAGGATGCCTACAATCTAGTGGGAAAAGTGGATATGAAACAAGTAGTTACAAGCATGGCCACTGTTTAAAAACAGAAAATAAAAGAGAGAGTACAGAATGCCATAGGAGTATGACAGGGTAGAAACAGTGAGAAGCTATTTTAGTTCGTTTGGGCTGCTACACAAAATACCATAGACTGAGTGGCTTAAACAACAGAAATTTGTTTCTCACAGTTTTGGAGGCTGGGAGCTCCAAGATCAAGGCACTGGCAGATTCAGTGTCTGGTGAGAGCCTGCTTCCTAGTTCAGGGATGACCATCTATCCTCACATGGCAGAAGGAGTAAGGGAGCTTCCTGGGGGGTCTTCTGTAAGGGCACTAATCCCACTCATGAGGGTTCTACCCTTATGACCTAATCACCTCCCAAAAGCCCCACCTCCAAATACCATCGCATTGGGGATTAGGTTTTAGCATATGAATTTTAGGAGGACACAAATATTCAGTCTATAGCAGAAGTCATCCAAGTATTTTTAATGTTTTTCACGGGGGAGAGAGACTGAGAAAAGTCATGAACAGCTTTGCTTAGCAAATAAATGTTAACTTAATGGATGTTTCCATGGAAGGTGAGCTATAAACAGGCCATGCTTTGCTGGCCTTAGGAGATTTTGCATATCTTTCGCCAGCCTCAGTTTTCCAGTTTGTCTCAACCTTTGAACTCTCAACTTGCTCTCTCAGACATTACTGCACATAACTGCCTGCATCTGGCCCCATGTCTTGCTAATGCTGCCCCGAATAGGTGAAGCCTGCTTCTTTGCCCTGGGATTTGGTCCCTTCTGCTTCTCTGACACCAGTCCTCTTATTCCTATCCTGCAGAATACTTGATGTTTTTCTCTACCGTGTTGACCATCTCTTTCAAAGATCAAAGAACTAAATCTCTTTAGAATGTGCTCTGTGTGTTCTGAATCTGCTTTGTGTGTTCTGTATCTTTTCAGCTTAAACGTATGAATATAGGAAACTTTCACCTAGTGGTAATATGAACACCAAGAAGCTGAAATAACCACCAGTTCTGTACTCTTCAGATTACAACGGCAGTGGCGATCTCACTGAGGCAGTCCCGGGACTTCCTGCTGTATCACGAGCATACCCAAGCATATGATACTTGGTAGATACTTAACAAGATGTTTTTAAGTAAAGGATTATATTAACAAACATTCAGGGGTGAGCTTAGATTACATCTAAACAGCAAACAAAAACTCTAGAAATGAGATATGTAATAGGTACAGCAAGATGTCATTCGTGCTGCAGAGATGCAATGGAAGGATTAAATGACTTCTGTCTGAGAAGGCCCAGAAAGGCTCTATGACCATTACACCACTGTCTTGGTTCATTTAGGTTGCTGTAACAAAATGCCACACTGGGCAGTTTATAAACAACAGAAATTTATTTCTTATAGCTCTCAAGGCTGGAAGTCTGAGACCAGGGTGCCAGCATGTTTGGGTGAGACCTTTTCTTCCAGGTTGCAGACTTCTTGTTGTGTCCTCACATGATGGAAGGGACTGGGAACTCTGTGGGCTTTCTTTTATAAGAGCACTAGTACTGTTTTTGACCTAATCACCTCCCAAAGCCCCTACCTGCTAATACGATCACCTTTGGAACTGGGATTTCAACATACGAATGTTGGGGGAACACAAGCATTCAGACCATAGCAACTATTTATGTTGCATCTTAAAGGATGGCAAAGATTTTTCCAGGTGAACAAGGAAAGAAGCACATTCTAGCCTGAGAATTTAGCATGTGGATTGTGTAAAGTTGGAAAGATGCTCACACATTGGCTGAACTACAAGTTACTCACTGAACCTGGAGAGCCGGGAGTATGCGGAGGCGTGGTGAATGCGCAGCTGAAGAGGTGGGCCCAGGCTGGAACCCGACGGTTTCTTGCGTTTAGGGCTGATAATTTTAGACTTTGTGAGTTGGGGAGTATTGAAGGAGTTCAGATCAGAAGAATAATTGGATCAGATCTGAACTTAAAAAGGTGGAGGAAAGTGAAGAGGAGATGAGTAATTACCGTGTACCAGCTCGACTGTACACTTTCCACACGCACTGACTCATTTAGACCTCACATCTTCAATGCCCACAGTAATGTGTCAGTGGCGTCAAGGATATTTTGAACCAGGCGAAGCTGAAGACAGTGAGGACAGCTTATTATAATAGTTGGTAGAGAGATGATGGGGTCTTAAAATAAGATTGTTTCAGTAAGACTAGAGTGAGGAAGTCTTGGCAGCAGAATTGACAGATTTTGAACAGGCTGTTGGAGGTGAAAGAGAGGGGGGAGGCCAGGGTGCCAGTTCTGCCTTGGGCAGCTGGGGATATGCCTTTCTCTGAAACAGAGACCTTGAGAGCCGGAGCAGGTTTCTGGGGAAAGATGTTAAGTTTAGGTTTGAACTTGTGGCATTTGGTCCTGAAGAAATATCTGGAAGGATGCATTAGTTCGTTACCTTGCAGTAACTTAAATGTAAAGGAGTTAGTGGTATTTGTGTGGTGATTAAAGCCATGACAGTAGTTGAATGGACTAGGGAGTTTGTTAATTAAGAAAATTACTGGGTGACACCTTAGGGAATATCCCACTTAAAGAATGGTCAGAGGAAAGAGAGCCTAAAATGAAGATACTACTACTACAAACTACTGTAATTCTTTTTTTTTTTTTTTTAATTATTTATTTTTGGCTGCGTTGGGTCTTTGTTGCTGCGCGGGCTTTCTCTAGTTGCGGCGAGCGGGGGCTACTCTTCGTTGCGGTGCTCGGGCTTCTCATTGCGGTGGCTTCTCTTGTTGCGGAGCAGGGGCTCTAGGTGCAGTGGGCTCAGTAGTTGTGGCTCGTGGGCTGCAGAGCGCAGGCTTTCTTTTCTTTTTTTTTTTTTTGATAATGTAAGTTTTTTTAAAAAACTTATTTGAAATTTACTTAACTGCTCTGAACTTCCACTATCCCACCTGTAGAATGAAGGTATTGATCTTGATTGTCTCTGAGATTATCTCTAAATCCTTTTACATGATAACCAGTCTGTGACTCTATGACTCTTTTAATGTAATAAACCTCTATAGCACTGGTAATTCTTTATTTTTTTGTGTCTTACACTCCATTAAGAATATGGTGAAAGCTTTGGATCCTCTCCATTAAAAAATGCCACTATGCGCAAACACAAAAATGTTTCACGATCTAGGAACCAAGAACCTTTGCTCTAAGCAAAGGAAAGAAAAAAAATATGGAAATGACATAGAATTCAGAAAGTATTTCATATCCAAGAAGTAGGAGAAATGATGTGGTTGATTTCTCTCTAGTATCGTGTAACCCGGAAAGCAGAAAATGGAAAGAAATTCTGAAAAGCATGTATAAAACACATTGTAAAGTTACATAAAAACATTGACCAAAATGAGTTGAAAGTATTTGGGTATTTTATTTAATTATTTATTTAATTTAGGAGAATCGCTGTTACTGTAGTAAAAAATGGTGACTCTTAGAGCTATACGTGGAAATACTGAATTCCGGCTTCTAGA
This sequence comes from Neophocaena asiaeorientalis asiaeorientalis, assembly GCF_003031525.2. Classification (NCBI taxonomy): domain Eukaryota; kingdom Metazoa; phylum Chordata; class Mammalia; order Artiodactyla; family Phocoenidae; genus Neophocaena; species Neophocaena asiaeorientalis. The sequence continues at coordinate 2,365,999 of NW_020172457.1, read as the reverse complement.
ATGAGAGGGAACAATGGGCAAGATCACCACTGTCTGGCTGCTTTTTTAAAATGTGTGCTGATGGACTAAATATACCCCCAGCTTCACTGTACAGTGTTAGAAAATCTATCTGTGAAGTTGGTTGGTCAAGAGTTTGTTTTCTGTATGGAGCGAGCGCATAAGCAGACGCTAACATCCAGCCTTAACACAGATGAGACCGCTCCTTCCTCCAGCATCACCTTCTGTGTGAAGCTAGTGGATCCTCACTTTAAAGTGTGATTATAGTGGGGAAGTGATGTCATGTTGAAGGTAAGCCATTGAACATAAGTTGCATTTTGTGGCTCTAGTTAAATTGCTTGGGATTTTTCTGCTGAGCTAAAGAAGATAGGGGAAGAAAGCAATTTTAGAAAACAATATGAAGCATCTCATTTTGTAAAGATGTAGACTCTGTTCGCTTTGTGATTCAGATGTTTAAAGGAGTGTCATGAGGATGCTTCAGCTTTGGGAATGCCCAGATTGGGATGGGAAAGAAGACTGTCAACAGACAGCTTTTTTCCTGAGAGATTTTGGAGTCAAAACTACTTGATGGATTCTTCTAACGGAGGCTTTTTTTTTTGCCATGTAATTCCATTGTGTGATTAACAAAAAGAACAATAATCCTGTAATGAGATGTCTTCTGTAATGTGTGGGAAAGTCTTTTACATGAACATTCTCGGAATACTGCAGATCTGGTAAAGACCAGGTACTCATGCGTCTGGATTCTAGCTAAATATTTGTTCAGTGACCTCAGAGCAATTTGCTTTTGAATGCCTCTTCCTAAGTCCTCAGTACCACCTATAGCACATCCTATTGGTTCTGTCTCTCTGGAGAACTCCGGTTACTACAGTACTATTTTTCTTCTCATTTTGAGGAGACTGAGTCTTAAGTATTTTAAATAACTTGCCTGGCACAGCAAGGTACGTGATGAAGCAGGGATCAGAGGTCGGGCTGTCTGGCGCCAGAGCCTGCTCTGCTACCCAGAGAGGTTAAGGAACGATTACTTTTCAGGTTGCTTTTATTTTCTGTTCAGTCAGGCGAATTCTGAATTACTGAGCTATTTAGGAAATATCTTTAATGGTACCACTTATGACTGTGACCCAGGCAGAACGTCATGACGTTAGTATAAAATGATTAAATCAATGCATAATTTATCCATTGAGTGGAGTGGATATTTATTGAAGGCTCCGTGTCGGGCGCTAGGGGTACAAAGATGAAAAGGCCAGGATTCTGTACCTGTGGGTGTGTCCCACTCTGCAGGAGAGGCAGACGTGTAAACCAACGGGCACACTTAGGCTGAGGGAGCTTCTGTAGTGAAACATGTTACAAAGGGAGCGGGAGCATTGGGGATGAACACATGTTCTTTCCTTTTTGCCCCATGTTATGTATGTATATACATTTTTAATAAATAAAACAGAACATGGTGTAAAGTTCTAATGGTATACAATGTTATATAGTTATACACTGAAAAGCGTGGTGTGTGTGTGTGTGTATAATGTATCATTAATTTTTCTTCCCAGATACCCAAAGGATTCTCCATTAATCTTTGAACTTTGATAATCTAACTACTATATATAGTATTTTTTTTTCTGGGATACATTGTGCCTTTTCAACCTTCAGATTATAGAGCAGAAAGATCATGTTGTTCATTAGGGAAAATCAAGACTTAAAGTGCGTTGGCAGTTTCAAGTACTTAAGGAATAAATGTTAAAGTTTGGAGGTATTTCTGGAGGGTGAGGAAAAATAAGGAAAAGAGTCAGTAGCATCCTCATAGCGTGGGCAGTTTTAAATATGATGAAATAACGTGCCTGAAATTATGCCGTTAAAATCTTCTAGGTGAGGGCACTTTTCCCTAAGTTGTGTTCTGGAGAATTATCTTGTTTTGCAAGATGTTGAAAGATGTTCTGGGCAAGTAAAGAGTTCCATAAGCCAATAAGAATAAGATTGGAAAATACTGTTATTAATCCCATTCTAGGTAGTTCATTACTTCTTAGAACAATAAAGATTCTAAAAAGTCCCATAGTAAGAAAAAAAATCCATTTAGTTTTGTTACACCGGCACTTCCCAAATGTATATGACCACAGAACTTTTTTTCATAGAATATTGGATTAAGATATTATTTCTCTAAGCAATCTTCTAATGGCTCTCTGGGAGAGGCTAATAAATGATGAGCTGATGATGATAACATTAAGGATGTAACAACATAGTATCTAAGCTTCCCTGGGTATTTACTGTGTCCCACATACAGATCCAAAGTGGTTCTACATGCATTATCTCATTTACATACAGCAATTCTATGAGCTTCCTCATTTTACAGATGAAGAAATATAGGCTTAACAGGATTCCATAATATTTTATGGTCACACACACAACTAGTCAGGTAGTATGACTCCAGAGCCACTTACCTCTGTCTTTACCAGCACTGTTTAATCCTACACATAAAGCTGTCATCAGATACTTACAGCCTAGAATCACTGAGTCATTGACCCCTTTTCACCATGACAGCCAGCAAAAGAAGGGCCTTGCTGAGTTGGAATTCTGATGAAGGTGAGACAGAGGAGCAAAGAGAAAGGGCATCAGCCCTTGAACTTTGGGGGTGGGGTGGGGGCAGGGGAAGGGAGGAAGGAGCAGAGTAGAAGGAAGGTAAAGTGGGAAGGTCATGGTAGCCGCCTTCTGCTTTCCAGTTCAGGCTCGAAGTATCCTCTTTCTTTTCATGAGGAATATGACACAGAAATCAAAATGAGAAGAAGCAGGGTACAGGTTAGCATGAATCGTTGCCTGTCCAAGTCAGCACCAGTCGGAGCAAAGATGAAAATGTCAGGACAAGTCAAATCCCTTCCAGGAAAGATCACTGGGAAGTAACCTCTGTTTCTACACATCCGACTGTAATGCTCAGTTCTGTGCAGTGAAGCTCTTCCGTGAGCCTGTGGACACAGCACACGGTATTGAGTCAAAGCAGATTTGTACAATGGAGGCAGTGAGAAGGCCCTGTTCTTGCTAGTTCTGTAGTATCTTTGTACAGAAACTACATTTGAATATGTGTAGTACTCTAACACAGAAACTCTTTCAAAATATTGTTTTAGTGATGGGATATGGAAGGATATATACCATCTCAATATTTTCTTTTAATAGAATGTCAGTTCTTAGGGTAGGGGGAGAAGAGGGGAGAGAGGGCTGTACAATCACTGGCAACCTGTCCTCTTTGGATCTTAGAATCCAGTGTCTCCCAGGACAAGTCTCTGCTGCTGGTACCTCTCTTGCTGATATCACCCCACACCTGCGGTTCTTCTTTCCGGCTCCAGGGACTTCCATTCTGCCCAGCTGGTTTGACCTTGCACTATTCTAGGCCTCATTTAGGAAAGACATTGGTAGCAAAGGCAGGACCTGGATCTCCTGGCTTTCATTCCTCTCTCATCTCCAGTTGACACAAAACTGTCTTTCCTTAAAAAGTTTGAATGTCACACGATGTGTCTAATGTTTTATAAGGCTGATTTAAAGGAAGTCTTTTTTCCTAGATGACAGAAAGTTGTGTGTGACAAAAATATTTCCAAGGCCTAGGAAATGTTCTCTTTACTCTGAGAAATATTTGATACAACAAAATGCTAACAGAATAAACAGTGCCATATCATCTTTTGGATTTTCCATTATCATGATTTGACCTGGAATACCCAGCTTTACAACTTCATGGCAAAAACAAGACAGCAAATTCACAACCCTGCACCAAAGTTTGCATGCATCAGCCTATCTGCAGTCAGGGAGAGAGTAAACAAACTGATAATTTAAGAATTTAGTATTAACGATAAATCTACTAGGGCTTCAACCTCCCCTAATTAAGAAGTCTTAAAGGAAGATAAACTTTTTTTTTTTTTACAGATTTATTTTTATTTACTTATTTATTTTTGGGTGGATTGGGTCTTTGCTGCTGCACGCTGGCTTTCTCTAGTTGCGTTGAGTGGGGGCTACTCCTCGTTGTGGCGTGCGGGCTTCTCATTGTGGTGGCTTCTCTTGTTGCAGGGCATGGGCTCTAGGTGCGCGGGTTTCAGTAGTTGTGGCTCGCGGGCTCTAGAGTGCAGGCTCAGTAGTTGTGGCACACGGGTTTAGTTGCTCTGCGGCCTGTGGGAGTTTCCCAGACCAGGGCTCTAACCCGTGTCCCCTGAATTGGCAGGCAGATTTTTAACCACTGCGCCACCAGGGAAGCCCCAGATTAGCATTTTCTGTTGATATTTACCTCTGAAATTTTGAACAAAATGCAAGCAGAAGATACCCTAAGGAGCATTTTTGGAAAAATCCCAACAATTGCTTAGATCCACATGATGAAATGATTTAATTAGCTTGGATAACGCTCTTTCTTCTAAAGTATCTGGAACAGACTCATGAAGCTCATAAAAAGCCTTGTATTTTCCAGCGTATGTGAGAGTTTAAGGGTGCTTAAGAGCCTACTTTGAAAGATTTGCTATGAGTCTCCCTTGATAAAATGTAGTATTGCCAGAGTTATCAGGAAAGAGGTTGACTCTAGTATTAGCCAATTGCCAGTGTCTTCCTAGAATGTAGAACTGGAAACAGACTTCAGAGCTCTTCCCTTTTTACAGAAGAGTGAACTGATGGATAGATTGGCTGTTAACTCTGCGAACGTCCCATGGCTAGTAGGGGTGACAGAGCTAGGGCAGACCCCAGATTGCCTGAAAGATAAAGAGAAATTCCCTGCTCTTCCCACGCAGCCGGGAGTAGCTTGATATTGATCAGGCTTTTGCTAATCTGGATTGTTGAGGTTTACTATACATGTATACAGGCCTTTCTTCTTTGTGTGACATCTGCAAAGTGGTGGGAAAGGCAAGAAATTCAAAACCCGAAGATCTGGTTTTGAATCCCGGGTATGCCGTTTGTTAGGTAGGTGATCTTGAGCAGAACATTTAACCTCTCCAGTCTCAGATGCTGCATTATTAAAAGCAGATACTAATCACCAGGTAATTGCAGTTGTTACAATCGTCAGATAAGGTAAAATGTGTGAAAACTTTATAACCTATGAAGTCTTACATCAAGGTAGGTGGGACTTGTTAGGCTATTGGCTGCTGTCTTTATGTTACACTGTGAACATAAGTTTTGGGGGTTTTTTGTCTGGGGTTTTATTCCCCGTAAAATGAGCAGATCCTGTTGTTTTGGGAGAGTTAACACTTTAACTAGATGTTATATCTAATTAGGATCACTATTTTTTCTCCTTGATTTCAGGACTTAGTATTTAGATGGAAGGAGATCTCTAACAGATATAGTCACGAGGCACCTGCCTCTTGATTGAATTTTTCACTGGTTTACATGTAACCTGTGCTAGGTAAGATTTTAGAAGCTGAATAGGTGACTCTTTTTGTATGCAGAGGAGATAGGATTTTAAAATGGCTTATTCTCATTTTGAAAACCCAAGATTAATGGAATACTTTTAACAAGGATAGACTACGGAATTAGAAGTTGCATGTGTCTCTCTTGATGTGCTCTTTTACCATGGGCAAGTCATTTGTTTCTTAATCACTGAAAGCATCGTGTTTCTGTAAGTATAAGATAAGAAAGGGAATGTATTTTAAGATCTTTGTATAGCATTTTCTCTTTTCTGTATTAGTCATCTTCCTCTGTATTATAATCTTTTCTGTAAGGAAAATGTCAGATCAACCTATCATTTTTCTTTCTTCAGTGTTAACTAAGCATGTATGCCTTATAGACTTTACCTGTGAGTCATAGTTTCTCTCCCTTTTGTAATTGATTTCCCCTTCTCTCTTTTGAGACTGTTTTGGGCCTCACGTTGGCATGTGATTTCTGGGTGACTTGCTTTCTTTTTGAAGGACAGAGAACTTACTCTAGGAGATTATGTAAAATCAGGCTTTTAAAAATAGATAATAATTCTGTCTCTGCCTGGGTTAGGGATACTACCCCATAAGGCTGAAGTAAGGATGTAGTCTGGTGAAGTTCGGACAGAGCTAAAGAATTAAAATCAATTGAACTTTTTGTTTGTTTTTGGTTTCGGTTTTTTTTTGCGGTATGCGGGCCTCTCACTGTTGTGGCCTCTCCCGTTGCGGAGCACAGGATCTGGACGCGCAGGCCCAGCGGCCATGGCTCACGGGCCAAGCCGCTCCATGGCACGTGGGATCCTCCCGGCCCGGGACACGAACCCGTGTCCCCCGCATCGCAGGTGGACTCTCAACCACTGCGCCACCAGGGAAGCCCGATCCATTGAACTTTTATCAGGAGTTCTGAGTGAAATAATCATTTGCATTCTCCAGTGCTCCCCCTTCAGTAGGATTTCTTTTCTTTGTATTCTTTTACTTGAATATGGCTTCTAGGAGGCTCATATTTAGAATTTCTGTGCTTATAAAAAAAGAGGTAGCTTTATAATTACTATGTAAGAACTATGAAATGGGGAAGAATACATTGGCAAGGCTTATTACAATTACTTTGTCATGCATCTGGTTATGTTGCCATATTTGTTTAATTAAATTCCCTGCTAATTATAACTGTATGTACTTGTGTCAATTATTAGTTGCTTAACACAGGGAACAGTGTAATTCTTTAAAGGAAAGCAGCTCGCTCTCTATTTAAATTAAATTTCAACTTAACATGCTTTCTAAAATAATAGTAGTGACGTTTCATTAGAATGGTAGTTGGAAAGTACCTACCTCAGTGGAATTTGGACCGGCTAAAATTTAACAGAGCTGTTTAAATATCAAATTGTAATTGGAAATCATACAGTTTTAGAGTATAATGGTCAACATTCCCAAACCACCATCCGATGCTACGTGTGGTTCATCTACTGAAGAATACATTTTCACCCTTTAAGGGCACCCTTCCCTGCCCTTCAGAACCTTCTTATCACCTACTCTAGAAGAAAGAGGGGGAGAATTAATACTTGACTGTGATTCACAAAGACCCAACAAGTGCACTTCTCCTTCTAATACACAGATTCTCTAAGCATTTGTTTAATAACAGATTGCCCAGATCGCTTGGTTATGATCACCCATGATACTTAGTATATTTATAGACTTTCTCAAGCCTGCAAGTCTTTCATTAGAGTTAAAATAAGATTCCCAGCGGAGTTTTTTCCATTTCATTTTTTTCATCCTCTCATTTTCACAATTCTTCTATAGGTTTCCTCTTCCTCCCACTCTTTGTCAGACACTTGATGTTTTAAAAAAAAAATTTCCACCACTTATCTCATGATGAGCTGAGAACTCTTATTTATGTAATTGTCCCCTTTAATTTGCATGTACACTCCCACCTATTCAGAGGGCTCAATTCTTATCTGTTCCTTTCCTTCATTTTGTTTAAAGCTAGTTTTCCTCTCTAAAATACCAACTCGAAAGTCTTGCAATATACTCTTAATGTCATTCTAATTCACATCAAAAACTTTCTTTTCTATTTCAAGGGCTTTAGCTTTGGCTCCACACAGAAATCGGTTTAAAACATGCGTCCTCAGGTAAATTGCCAATTTTCTGAGCCTCAGGCTTCTTCTTTATGAAACAGGGCTGTAAGTGGTGTCTCTGCCTCATAGGGCTAGAGAGAAAGGCAAATGATACGACATATGTAAGGCATCTAGTTGAAACCTTCACCAAGGCTAGATGATGAAACTTAATTGGCAAAAGTGGAAGTACTGCAGTGTTTTTTTGAGAGGGAGTCTTAGTTATCATGTGAAATTTGTATTTGGCTCACAGGAAGGTAGTGTCTATTAGCTACATGGTAACACTCTGAGGAATTCCCTAAAATGTGATGCTGAATTTATGATAGCTGTTCAATTCAACAAATACTTTTTGATTGACTACCATATACCAAACACTTCACTGTGTACAAGAGGAAAAAGGTAAGGCCTCTCTTCTCAGAGAGCCCAGGTCTCATGAAGAAGTCAGATCAGTAAATGGATAATTTTGGAATATTGTGTTAAGTACTATAGAAGAAATATAGAGAGCAGGTTTGGGAACATAGAAAAGAGGATGTCATATCAGAGGCTGTGACATTTAAACTGAGTCTTTCAGAATCAGTGAGGAGTTAGGCCGATGAAGACATGGGGGAGGAGACCCTATATGCTTTCTCTTCGAGTGGAGAACACGAGGGCTTTGCTGTCTGATACACCAGAGACCGGCCAGCCATGGTCAAGGCTGTGTGATCCACAAACAGGCCAGTTACTTAATTAACCTACCTGAACATCACTTTCCACGTCTACTTTTAGTGTTTACCACAAAACATCATGAGGATTAAGTGTGAGAATGCATATTAAGGGGCGAACTGAGACCTGGTGCGTAGTTGTTTAAAAATAAGTTGGTTTGATTGTAAACACTGAGAATTTGGCTTTCATTGCCAAGAAAGCCAAATTTTGGTATTTAACAGCGGCTGAATTTGCCAACCACCTACCCAGTGGTTAGGCTAGTCAAATGGAAAGTTTCATTCCCAATTAATGTGCCGCTTTTCTCAGAGACTTTGAACAGGCACATTTTTGATCCATCAGATCTTCCTCTGCTGTGGCCTCTCCCGTTGTGGAGCACAGGATCCGGAAGCGCAGCCTCAGTGGCCATGGCTCACCGGCCCAGCCGCTCCGCGGCATGTGGGATCCTCCCGGACCAGGGCACGAACCCGCGTCCCCTGCATCGGCAGACGGACCCTCAACCACTGCGCCACCAGGGAAGTTCCTGTGTCTGGTTTTTATTCCAATTTTAAAATCTGTCTGCACACATGGTGCCTTGAGCCACGTAGCAGATAGAAAGACCACTGATTTCTTTTTATTATTCTTTTTATTAACAGCTAAGGGAAATAGTTAACATTTAAGAAAAAAGAAGACTTACTTGAGAGAAACTTCTGGTTATTTTCTAATGAGGAAAGAAATCTCTAAATGCAATCTATCAATCCTCTTTCCAGGATAACAAAGCAAATCTGAGACAGTTTTGAACTTTTCCCTTATTCCCTTTATCATGAATGTTTAATATCCAAAGGAACCAATTTTTGTTCAGTGTTAGCTTCCAGGATTGAAGGACTATTAGCAGTCACCACAGGGAACCTTACACTCCGATTATATCCGCCACCCTTTTTTCCAGAACAGAATCATTTTCTATATAGTTATAGCAAGTGCCTTTGTTTTGCTGGCCTCATCATCTATCTTTTAAATAGGTCCACCTGTGCCAAGATGATGAGACATCAAGAAAGTAACCAAATTATATGTTTAGAAAGAGTAGATCACTGTTTTAATAAGCTTGGTAAAATCAACATGTACAGCCTTCTATACATGATACCTCATGTAGCTATTCCAATTAAAAATCTTATAAATGTTATTATAATCATGAGTTAACTATTTTTTTAATCACATAACTTATACGAAGCACCTAGCATGTGTTAGCTCATTCATCTTTACAGTGGTCCTATCACGTAGACGCTTGTGTGATATCGTTTATCTAGGAAACTAAGACTTCAGGAAGTCAAGCAACTTGCCTATTATTCTACAGCTGACAGGGCCGGGATACACACCCAGGCTTGTTTGATTCCAGAGCCCAGGCTCTGAAACACTAGGCTCTACTACATCTTTTTAATCCTTCTAAGATCTTCTAAAGTAGACTTTACACATGACAGTCCTTAATGTAAAGCATAATTTGATCTTTTATGATACTGCTTACTAGCTTATTAATATTTTTGTTTGTAAACACTAAAAGCAAGCTGAAGCCAATGCAGGCTTAATAAGATATTTATTTAGCAAGGGTGTTTTTGCTAATAATAAGCCAAACATTATACCAGGCATTGGAGTTTGAAAAATAAAAAAGATATCTCGACTTTGAGAAGGTCACATCTATTTGGCAGAATGTACAAGAGTTCCCAAGTCCCAATTCCAAATTCCAAAAAGCTCTGAAAAATGAACGGTGTTTTGCATGAGGCTCATTTAACACTAATACCTGACCTGAATTGATACGAGGCTCTACGTGGCCTTTTGGAGTTGTTACGTAATTGATAGTAAATGCCCTGCATAACTTTTCTAAATTTTGAACTTCTCATTTCTGAAATACATCTGGTCATAAGGGTTTAGCAGAAGGGACTGTGCACCCATACAGTGAATGGAGATGTGGAGGCCCCGAGAACGGAGTGGTCACTTGACTTGATTGAGTTAGATTCACGGAAGAGAGGCTTCAGGCACTGAACATAGAATTTCCCAAAAAGTAGAAGGCAATCCTGGCAGAGCAGAAGTCAAGGGCCAAGATATTACAATCCTTAAAGAATCTGACAAGGGTATATATGGGAGACAACTTGGCACCAGATTACGGAGGGCTTTGTATGCCACAGGGAGTGTGCAGTGCATCTCGCTGTGTCGGAGCCCTGGGGAAGCCTGGGAAAGCCTTAAGCAGAGGAGTCATCTTATCGGATTTCTGTGTTGGAGAATTCCCTCTTGTTGCAGCTTGGATGCTTTAGTAGTAAACAGGGTCCAGAATGATGAAGACTTGAACCAAGGCAGTGGCAGTAATTAAGCAAAGGACAGAGAGGGGAGATGGATTTGAGAAATGAAGAAAACACCTCAAAGCTGACTTCCAGGTTTTCTAATTTGAGCATCTGGGTAAACGGGAACGCCATCACCCAGGAAGTGGAATACAGTAGGAAGAGCAAGGGTTTGGATTGGGAGAGAGGGGCTGGTGGACCTAGTGATCATGTCCATTTTGAATCTGATTTTCCTCTCTGGCATGCTTGTGGAGATGCAGCAGGCCATTGAGATTTGGGGTCTGAAGTACTGGTCATTAACTTTGTATTTAGTCGTTGGTGTTAATGATGACTTGTAGCTACTACAGTAAATGATATTATTGAGGGTGGGCATACAAAGTGAAAAAAATGCAGGTGACCTAAATTTAAGGTTAGATGGAAGAAATGAAGCTAAAGAGATTAAAGAGGAGCATTTAGTGGAGAAGAAAAAGGGAGGAGTAGCAAAGAATAGAAGAGTGGAGTGTGTCTCCTCCCTGCATGACGGGGGCGTCAGGTGATACTGTCAGCTGCTGTGGAGACATCATCAGAGAGCGTGAGCACTGTCAAGAGATCACTCGGCACTTTCAGGCCAGCATGTTCTGTGACAGCCGTTAAGGTGGCCGAGGAAGTGCCCACCACTAGTGCAGACTGCTCTAAAAAACTTGTGTGGACAAGACAGAGGGTTCTCTCATCCTTCAAGATACTTTGGAAGGCAACAATTGATTGAAGTAACATGTTAGAGGCAATTAACTTATTCTCAGCCTAGCTATAACCTATGGCTCACTGCCCGTTTCCTGTGTAAATAAAGGAGAGAATCCTACCAGCTAAGTCTCTTAGACATTGCCTCCAACAGCATGAATTAAAGAATAGCCATTAAATGTGTTTCCAATGCAATTTGAGAATAACTGAGTAGATTTTTATTTTAAGCTGCAATGAAATAAGTTTTGGTGCCACTGATTTGATGTGAAGAAATGAATTCCAGATGCATTACCAGTGGGGATTCTAATCTAGGACTAGGGTTGAAACCAAGAATAATCTGTAAGTGCAGTACCAATTAGAACTTACCTTTTAATTTATTTTTAAGCAGTTTAGTTATAGATTTATGTATGTTTAAGAATTGTATGCAATTATGACCCAAACAACTTTCACCACTTGGTGATAAAATAGTATATCAATTGCAATGTCCATATTTTTAGGTGAGGCGTGAAGTGTGATGGTGGGAGGAGGATCTTGAAGAATAAATCCCCAAACTGAAAAGAACAAAGGGGTTCCGTAGCTTCACATCTCAAAAATAATGTTGCTTGTCTTTCATCAGGAGCTTTGAATTTGCCTTTTATGGAACAGTTTATCATTATGTATACAAGGTACTATGGAAGCAATTCTCCTTAAAAATTTCTTTGTTTTCTCCTAATAGAAAATTCTGTCTTGTAGTATGTCCGTATTGCTAAAGAAGGTGGCCTAAATACATCTTCTCCAGCAATGTGTAAACAAGACGTCTTACATTGATTAATTACTCATGAAAATCCTGAGAGATTAGCATCTTTTACATATAAAAGCATCATGCCTGGCCCCTGTGGGAAACTGACTCTAAAGAACCAAGTCTCAGCCAGAAGTAGAGAAGCTGCTGTTTGCAACCTCTAGAACCACAGCGGTGTGGTCGGTGGGGAAAGGGTGGGTAATGACTGAAACTCATAAATCCCCTTCAGTAGGCAGTTGTACGTGATATTTCACAGTGACTCTCCATCTAATCAGCAACATGTTTCATCACTTCCAAGAAATCCACAAAATTACATCACATGATTGACTCTTCCCATGCCATAACCCTAAATGTCCTTCCATAAAGACATGAGGCTGTCATCTCCATGATTTGATATGAGGGGGTCCAGGGACATGTCCATGTCCGAAAGTCTTTCTCCCTTGAGTCTATTAATGCAATTGAACTCTGCTACTGGAAATTTATTGTTAATGTATTGTTTTCATTTGTTTATCATTCATTCATTTATCCACTCAGCCATGCATATATTTAATGTATTGCTTCTTCCTAGGCACTCTAAGAAATAAAGATATGGTCCCAGTCCTTTGTCAAGGGAGGAGGCAAGGAGGCAGCAGTTCCGGAGCTCAAACTATATACCTAGCCTATACCAGGCTTTTTTTTTTTTTTTTTCAGTACGCGGGCCTCTCACTGTTGCAGCCTCTCCCGTTGCGGAGCACAGGCTCCGGACGCGCAGGCTCAGCGGCCATGGCTCACGGGCCCAGCCGCTCCGCGGCATGTGGGATCTTCCCGGACCGGGGCACGAACCCGTGTCCCCTGCCTCGGCAGGCGGACTCTCAACCACTGCGCCACCAGGGAAGCCCTGTACTAGACGTTTTAATTAATCTTCCAGGCAACCCTAAAAGCTTACCAAGAGATTAGGGTGTACTCCCTGGTGGAGAAGACATTTAGGCTGGGTGTTGAGGATGAGAAATATCACCCATGCACCAAAGCTAACTTTTCTTTTATCTAGAAAGTAGGTGTCTTATTTCTGGATATCCTATACAGTGCTTTGGTTATATAGAAGTATAATGAATGTATGAAATAAATGTTCTCAGATCAAATTTCTCTTACCCCGACATAAAAGTGAGGGGAAATCTTGAGGAATACCTTTTTTTTCCTTTTTAAAAAGTGGTCTTAGGTAAGGTACTTTGGTGATCAATTCTAGACAGGAAATAACCTCAGAGTATTAGGAGGGAGATAGATTGCATAATTTTGAGGAGATAAACCCTGAATGGAGAGGTTCATAGTCAATGGCTTTTTAAAATTATTATTATTGGAGTGTAACTGCTTTACAATGCTGTGTTAGTTTCTGCTGTGATAGTGAAGTGAATCAGCTGTATGCGTACCTATATCCCATCCCTCTTGGACCTCCCTCCCACCTCCCTCCCCCAATCCCATCCATCTAGGTCGTAGCTCTAGTCTTTCTCCCCAGAGCAATATTTCTAAAACACCCAGCCAGTTACTTTGTTGCCTTACCTACCCTTCCCCACTTTCTGGGTAGAGTCCAGACTCTTTAATGAAGCTTGCAAGATCTGACCCTAGGTCTGCAGGGTCTCATTTCGCTTTGCTCTGCTTTACTTCTGTGTCTCACTCATAACCAAATGTTTTATGTCCGCTCCTTCTCCAACCATCCTACCTAAAGTCAGCTCTCTTCTGATTAGCCCTTCCTGAGAACTAATTGCTCCTTCCTTTCCTCTCCACCATACACGGTATACGTTTGCATCACAGAATCTCTAATATTTCATGCACTCATTTGTTTACAGGTTGATATCCTCCTATTAGATAGTAAGTCGTTGGAGAACAAAAACATAGTTTTATCTACATATCCTCAGTACCTAGCATTATGCCTGATCCATAGTTATCACTCAGTAAATACTAGCTGGATAGATGGATAGACGTATGGACAAATGAAGTATTTTGTCCTGAGGGGGCTCTATGTACAGCAATCCAGTTCACAAAGTCCATTAGCCTTATTTTACCTCTGGGCCAGTTTCCCCTCTAAGGCCTGAGCCACATAAGACTCTGGACAAGGTATTGCAGCAGAGCTAATGTAGGAAAAGTCAGATTTGAGTTTCAGTACGATAATTACTTATCAGTACTCTGATGGGCAGATGTAAATATCTGCTATATAGGTAGATTAGTGGATTTTATTGGCGCTCTGTCACAATTAAGTGACTGCTTCTGACTGTGTAGTGAAGAGCATAGCATTTTAAAAATAAAACATAATTATCTGCTATGATCACCTAGATAAAATATTATGGCTTATTTTACATTTCAGTAATTCACATAATGGAGCTTTTCAACACTTACCAGTGTCCTAGATCTCGGCTAATTCCTCAATAGAAGTTGGAACTGATTTTAAGAAGTTATGGGTCTATCCTTAGACCTTTGACACTAGGATCATTCCCACACTGAAGAAAGATGGGAGCAGATATGTCTAATAAGTAGAGTTTGAAGTTAAATTAAGTAGCTGACAAGCATTAGGCCACTTGAATTTACTTTGAGGTCATCTGTGTATTTAATAGATATTTGTTGACCGATTTCTTAGCCTTGGTCCAAGGATTTTCAGAAATTTTGGCCGTAGCAGTATACAGTCATACATACATACATTCTTACATACATACATGTATATATAATGATAATATGACCACATATAATACACTCTGATACTTTTGTTTTATTCTGTCCTATTCCCTCAGGTATCAATCCATTCCATGCTGGTTATGATACAGTTTGAAAAACCCTGCCTTGATCATTATCAGTGACACATATTAAGCAGGTACAGAATGTGGCCTCCACTCCCAGCACATTCTCCATGGTTGTGGATGTGCATTGTACCGGTTTTGTAGGGGGTGAGTGGGAGTTACCATGGATGTGTTATATGCAGGATCTCACACAACTTCTGTCCAATGACAGTCTCTTTTCTTGTTTCATTCGACCACATCTGTTAATGTTCCTTGCTTAGTTGCAGAATGTCATGGATCCATTTGGGGAAGCAGATGAGTAATGCTGCGGATGGAATATTGAACTGAGGGAAATTATTTACTTTCTGTGTTGACTCAGGCCGCATTTCGTCTTAACCCCTCTAGTTAGAGGACATCAGTAATGATTCCGTCTCTGCAACTCATTCCTAAATAAAATTAATCGGTAACTAGATAGCTCCCTAATAACCATGCTTGTTTTTGCATAATAGAAGGAGAAAAGGATTAAGTTCTTTGTTCTAATTAATAAGAATGAAAATAGAATCACAATCTGTGGTATGGCAAAATGAGAGAAAATAAGGCTTGTAAGTAATTTTCATGGTTGTTCAGGAATAATTGTTTCATTATTGAGTTAATAGTTTTTACAGACAGCTTCCATTTCCATATCATATTTCTGCAGTGGATCTTTATTGAGATTGCTTAGGCAGAAGGTGACAGAAGTTGTTTTAAATCCATCACTTGTCTAAAATATGAGTTCCAAAGTAGTTAGGGGAGGGGGATGCAGCAGGAAAGAATAAGGTATGGGAGGGAAATAGGGGGTCAGATTGAAATTGGTTGATTAATAAGACAACAAAATTCATTCACCAGCTTGTTTCAAAGGAGACTCTTATTATTCTAGAGAGAAATTAGACATCAGATCCCTCATAGGCCCCAGGCTCTGACATGTGTTTTATAATGACAGTTAATTAGATACTGTCTGCAGCAATCATAGGCTGTCATTTCTAATACATTTCTGGGAAGTTGAAGGACAGGAGAAGTCACCCCCTCCCCATCTTCCCCCTTCCCATAACTGAAATCGGTTGCCAAAATTAACTATGAATATATGAGGCACGAGTTCAACAATTATACAGCCGTTCTGCACATTTACGTTTCCTACTTAGTATGTGCTCTGCATCCCAGGCTGTGCCGGGCATGCATTTTGCAGACAGAGTTGTTACTGCAGCCCTGGTTATATTTAGGAACCTCTCACATAGCAGCCTCTAACACACCTGGTCTCATGGAACATACCACTTATCATTGTAGCTTATGTGTTAGAACACAAAGAATTTTTCTCACTTTTGAGTTCAAACCTCTAGCTCCCCCCCACCCCCTGTCTTCCATCTTTACTAAAGAACTTGCTGTGCATTAATTAAAATGATTTATTCTCATATGTAAACCTTAAATTTGGATAACTCCTGCAGTAGAACCTAACCTAGATTTTCAATGCCCCCTTTCGCTGAATATCATTATAAGCATGGCAGTCAAATATAATGTAAAGGAAACTAAGCCATGGGGCAGAAACCCTGCTTGGGACAGCTTAAAATCATAGATGGTTAAAATTTTAAAGGACCTTAGAAATGATCTAATCTAACCCCTTTACTTTACAAATAAGGACACTTGAGGCCCAGAGTGCTAAAGCAATTTCATGGCAAGCCTGCGTGGGAACTTCATTCTCCTGACTTCTAGAGCCTCGCTCCTTTCCCTGTATAGCACTGCCTCCTGCCTGATTATCTGGGTGACTGTGAAAATCAGTGGACTTCTCTGGCCTTGAGTTTCCTCATCCATAGAATGAGCACAGGGATGATAGCTACCTCAGGGTTACACTGAGCCTGAATGGGGAGGCTACTCCGTGGTCCTTTATGGGACTCCAAGGAATCTTGTATTGCCCTCTGATCGCTTTTATCACACGTCATCTTTCCCCAGTGCATGCCTGGGCTTCATCAACACCTGCCAAGAAGTGTAAGAAGGCTCTCAGCCCCCTTCTGGTTGAAAACAACACTCTTTCACAAGCTACGCACTCAGTTTCTGTTACTGGTTTTAGAGACATGGCCACTCAAGTCATGTGCGGAAGTTCAATCTTTTTCAACCCGAGGTATCATCCCTGATGTGGCTAGGGGTGTTTTCCAAACACGACAAAGTAAGACTCCCTACAGAGTTTCTTAAAAGTACAGATACCTGTTCCCTGTGCTACTTCTGCCCTCCTGTCAGTCCCCCTTGAGAAGAGATCTAATGTAGTAGGTTTGGAGCAGAGCCTGATCATCTGTAGATCTGCCAGGTTTTGTTTTATTTGTTTTTGCTTTTCAAGCTCCCTGGATGACTGCCGGAGAAATGCTGCTTACCCAAGCAGATCAGATCCCCAAATGTGCTACCTTCCACAGCTGCTAAAATCTCTGGATACTTTTTTGTGGGTTCTAATTAACTTTTACATTTTGGAGGTTAAAATGTCAGCAGTAAGCTGATAATACAATTCTTGGAGGTGCTGGCTCTCCTTTCCTTGCCCTTATAGTCACACATAAAAAAGCTGCCACCCGCGCTGTCCCTTCACAACTCCACCACCACCCTGTCCACAGCCCTGCCGACCTAAATGGACAATACTGCAGGTAGCGGCGTCGATGAAGATAGGTCTGCCGTCCATTACCAGTTGGAAATTTGTTTTGTTTTGTGGCAGTGGTGGTTTTAATCTCCCCACACCCACAATCCCAATAATAGACCTGAGTTCATATTAAGCCATTCTCTCTTACATCAGGTCCTCTCATGATCAAAGACACATTATTTTCAAAACACGTAGCTGGGATTAAGGATAATGGTGTGTGATATTGAGTGGTATCAGAAAGCAGATTGAGCCACACAGTCTTGACCTCATCGTATGCTTCTCTACCCATGAGCTAACCAGCCAGGGCAGAGCTGGGAAGGCTGCAGGGGTGCAGACCATCAACATCCCTGAAGATCCAGACTAATATCTTGAATTATTCTTAGGCATGAGCAGAAAGTGTATGCTTAGCCAATTCCGTATGTGTTACTATCATGGTTGACTTGCTTTCTAAATGAATGCAGCCCCCTTACCAGCTGTGGACTCTTAGTGTTTGTAAAGGTTTAAAGATGTTCCAGTAGGAAGTAGGATGACATTGAATAAAGATGTTGGGGAAAGAAGGCAATCAAAGATAGTGAGATTTTATATATATATATATATATATATATATATTTATAAAATATTATATATTTTTTATAAAAAGTATATATATAATAGAGACATGTAAGGTTAGTTTGGACAGAGCCCCGTACATAGTAAGCATGTAAGAAACGTTAGCTCCTGTTGAAGTTACTACTATTATTCTTATGCCAGTGCTGTTTTAACTCAAGCTATTGCTGATAGTCAGTAGCATATTGACCATGGATATTAAGCATAGAAACTTGAGGACATTTAACTTGATTTTTTAGAAAGAAGCAATTTTAAAAATCCACTTAGTTCAAGCCTAACTTCTTACTCTATTTGTGCATATTATAGTATATGGTCCTTAACTTATGGACAATAGTTCTGAGTTCATATTTCCAGTGGGCTTTAGCGAATTAGATGTTTTTAGGTGAATTAAATGGGCTGTTTGAATCTCATCCCTGGGCCAATATCAGGAATCACTGAGGTTTATGGGTAACTCATGATGTCATTTCAAAGTTTATGATTATTTTTCCCTGAAGATTCTAATCCTCCACTCAGCTTACCCCTACCCCGTTATTAGTTGATTAAATAATGATGAAAATGTGGATAACCTGACTAAAGTCTATTACCTACAGCAGTGACTCAGATATATGGCAATAAGATGGAGCGGTGCCTTTACCCCAGCACCCCAGGTCTATGGATTTTAAGATTTAACTCTTTATGGAGTCATAATTGTGGCGGTTTTAAAAAATGGTAGACAATATTGACATGGTTTTTTTTCTTAGTTTGTCTTGTAGGAAGTGAGGAATTTCATTTCCCTCCTAAACTCTTTACTATGTAATGTCACATGCCAGGGTTTCTTAATCTCTTTAATCTGCAGTATGCCTATCCATTGGGGAAAAGGAATAGAAATCAACATAGATGAAATGCACAGCCTCCATGCGTTAAGCATATATATAAATTAGAAGAGTGTACATTAATCATTCTTAGCCTGCATCATGGAGAAATGACTTCCAGCCATTTGTTAAGCTATTCAGTAAAATAGTCGATTTGGTAATACCACAGGGTGATCTGCAAACACAGAACTTCCTTAATCTGGGTACACAATGTAGCATTGTCCTCGTACTCTTGTCTTTTAGTTTGTCATCCTTAATGAAGTTAGACAAGAAGACAAATTTATTTTACCTGCCAGATATGTAGCAGGTGCGTCTGGAAGAATATATGTATAGCTACACTAATGTTATCTGCAATATATTCTCCCTTATAGCTTTCTGTGGATTTAGTACAATAGAAAGGACTGTGACACAGTTAAGGCATCAAAATATCCAAGAAAATATACAAGATCTTTTCCTTGTCCATGTTTTTTGTGAGGCATCCATAATCCCACAAGCTTATTCACTCAGTCTTCTGGTGAATGTCCTAAGTCCATAAATACATACGATATAGTAGGACTGGTATGGAACCCTCACTCAATGTAGGTAAGTCATGGCTATAGACCATTTGGGATGCTATAGTGTCCACAAAAGAAAAACTGAAATTTGGCATTCTTAAAACTTCAGAAAAGGATTTCTAGGGAGTATAGAATTAGACTCAGTGCTCGAAGAGAACTATATCATCAGTTCTCTTGAAGGAAATACATCTGTCTTCCTTTTGCTTACGGTCTTAGTGGACTTAAGGCACTTTGGACATTTATGGATATTCTATGGATGAAAAGCGCTCTTAAATAGGGCAAAATAGAGACATAACTCTAGCTAGGTTAGAAAGCTAAAGGCAGAGGGGACTTCAAGTTGCAAGTATGTATGATTTTAAGGCATAGGTTAGCCGCCTGAGGAAATGGAGTTCTTTGTTTTTTTTTTTTTTTACTGTCTCCTTATGTATTGTCACATTCTGTTTTCTAATTCCACCCTTTGGTGGCTAGGAATAAAAATGGCGGTATCTTCACGTTGTTGCTCAATAGAACAACGGTGCAGCATCCTCCTTGCAGGCTACTCTTCTTCCTCTCCCTTTCCAGTACTAACTGCACTGACAGGAAATGTACATTAGTTTCAGTTCTATATTAATTTATTCAGTCATCTTTCAGGAGTTAATTGAACATCTTGTCCCTTGTTCCAGACATTTGGCATCTGTTGCCCCAAGTTCAATTCCTTTATGTGGAAAAAGGGACCATCAAAGAAGGCTAATTGACCTCTTTGTGAATGAAGGACTACAGCATGAATGATGGATTGGGTTCCTTTGTGAATATGGACAAGATTCATTCACTGTCCTCTCTAATTTTTAAAATCATGTGTGATTTATGAAAAACTCAATTCATATTTGATTTGTTTCCTCTTAAGTCATCAACATATTATTTCTTAAGAGTTATCAAATGTTCAAGAGCTAACATTTGGTTCAGAATAAACCTATTCATATGCCAAATAATTTGGATTAAGTCCAGAAGCCTATTGCTTTGGGTCTTCAAATGGGTGTTCTTAACATAGTATGATTTTCTTTGTTTCTTTATTCCAAGTTATGGGCCATGAATTTGTTCCCTGCTTTATTGACGTCCTCCTAATTGCTTTGTATCTAAGAATACTTATGTGTAGTTCATTACCACATTAAAAATATGAAATAAAACTGTCCTGTAACAGGAAGTCATCTTTAGCCTTCTGGAAAGGAACTAAAGTGAAAACAAAAAAGCACAAGCTTTAATTTTGTTCTAAATAAAGGACCACTTGATGGCCAAGAAAATTGCTTAATTTATATTTTCAGACTTTTTTTATAATTTTCTTTATGTTTGATTTTTTTATAGTTAGTCTGCTAAGATGATAGGCTTAAAATGATTTTACTGGGATCTTTAATGATTCTTGTTCCCTATCAAGGAGTTCTTTGAACATAGTGCTGATCAGAATTTCTACTGGGATTTGTTTTTTTGTCAGTTAACTTTGCTTTTATAGATATATCTTTGGAAGAAATTATCAGAAAGCCTTATTACTGAGTTGTATATCCAGGTTTGATTCAGACAATCTGAAGGTCTCCTTTTGGACCACAGTGTATAGTAAAAATACTTCCTGCAGAGGGTCATGTGAGAAGTTGCTACTCTAGAGCTGAAAAGTGCTTTCACATTCCTAGTCAATGCCATTCTGAAGAATAAGGCAGTATTATGATTATTGGTGGAATCAGGGATGGCCTGATTTGGAATTGCAATAGGAAGCCAATGAGTAGTATAGATGAGAGATGTGGCATATGGCTGAGAATGCAGACTTAAAAATATCCTGTCTAGATTCAAATCCTGGCCTAGTCATTTATTAGCTGTGTGACCTTGAGCAAGTCACTAAACCTCTCTTTTCTTCAGTCCTCATCTGGTATATGGGGATGATAATGATGAACTTTTCTTAAACGATTTTTGTAAGGATTAAGCTTGTTAAATATACGTGAAATTCTGAAAACTGTCTCTGGCATATAGCTAGACATATATAGCACCTTTATTATGAGTCATTATGACGATTTTCTTGGTCCCATACCTTAACCAGGTGATACTCTGTTCTCCCTGGAACTAAATCTCCCCCGCATCTCTTTGCTATTTGCAGCCTAGATATTTAGTAACATTCATTCTTTATTTTATCACTTATTTATAAAAAGGAAAGTATCCCTGAAAGGCTCATAAAAGTATACTTGATTGATGAGAATCCCAGGCACTCTTCCTAGGACATGCTGTGATTAAGACAAAGGAAAGGTCCAAAATATATAGAGTAAGAGTTTTAACTCAAGTTGCCATTAATCCTACCTACCTCTTGATTCAGATCTTAGGGGATAATTAATGAGAAAAAATGTAAACCAAGTTCCTCATGATTCCCTTGTTAACTTTAAACAGGACTTAATTTGAGATATTATCTCATTTAAGACTTTTCCACTATTTCTCGGGTGGGGATAGAGTCAGAAATTTGTGGTTCACTTACTGTCGTCCCACCATTACTAATTCTGAAAGTTGTAGTCAAACCAAGGTTTCAGAGCTGTTTTCCCTTCATTCTATCACATAGCAGAAACAATACCCAAGCAATAATTGCTTTAGTCTATAATGTGGCCTCTGCCGTGTCGATTTTTTTTCTTTTAATTCTTCTAAAATGCCAACAGCAGTTCCCTTCTGACTTAGCCTGGCATGGGCTGCATCAGAGACTTTTAAGTAATTGTTACGGTGTTAATTAAGATTTCATGGTCAGGCTCTTTTCCATAATAGGTGTGATAGGATTTGGTCTCCCCTGTATCTTCAAATGAACAATCCTCAAACATCCTTATGATCTTTTCTGCTGCCTTAGAAGAGCTGATATAATGGAGGAATGATAAAGCAATCAAACAAATGGTATTGGGTCATTTCTTTGAGCGTAATTCATACATCCATACGTACCCTGGATGCAAAATTACCTTTGGAGTTTAAATTTCCATTGCAAAGTTGCATTAGAAAGGTCATTTTGTTTTGGTAGGCCCCAGGGTTTTGCTTTTAGATACTGTAAAATTTATGTCTACTTGCCATCTTCATTGTATAAGTGAGAGGTTTAAATACTATGCATTTAATGGCCTTGTCTATAAAAATGAGGGGTTTTTTTTTCCTTAAATGGCTTTCTCAATACAGCTAACTCTTATTTTTGCTGTAGTGCTTGGTGAGAAGGTGTGGACTTATGATACAATAAAAAGCAAAGTGAGGCTTCCCTGGTGGCGCAGTGGTTGAGAGTCCGCCTGCCGATGCAGGGGACACGGGTTCGTACACTGGTCCGGGAAGATCCCACGTGACGCAGAGCGGCTGGGCCCGTGAGCCATGGCCACTGAGCCTGCGCGTCCAGAGCCTGTGCTCCGCAACGGGAGAGGCTGCAACAGTGAGAGGCCCGCGTACCACAAAAAAAAAAAAAAAAAAAAAAAAAAAAGGGAAGGGAAAAAAAAAGAAGGAAAAAAAAA
>NW_020172457.1:2308767-2343063 GCF_003031525.2 Neophocaena asiaeorientalis asiaeorientalis | reverse complement strand
CCAAAAAAAAAAAAAAAAAAAAACAAAAGCAAAGTGAAGGGAAAAAAAGAGAAGGTACAAATATCTTAGAAACTCTCTTCCTTGAAACTTTTCAGAACTCACTAGGCCTTTGGATCATTTGGGAAATTTCAGTTAGATTTCTTGGTGTCTAGGTTGGAGAACTTATCCTGATGATTTACTGGGGAAGCAGAGCAGTGTGTTCTGGTAGGTTGGAAGAGCAGGGGTTGGATGCCAGAAGGATGGGTTTTGTTTGACAAGTGATATTATCATATAAGTAATGGGGCACTACAGTGGTTTTTACAACTTGTTATGTTCCTATTTCTAGTCATCAAGCAGTACCCTAAGTGCCTTAACATTCATAGTTACAATGCTTTCCCCCAAAAATCCTTCATTTTCTTTATATGTGAAATAATATCTTCTTCCTAGGATTCCTTTTTATGAACTAAAAAAGCCACACTTTTAGCATTTTATTTGACGGTGTTACCAAGTCAATGAGAGGTTTTTTGATTTGTTCTGTTTTTGTAACTATGGAAAAGGGAAGTGTTAATGGTATCAGCAGCCTCCGAGATATGTTGGATTTGGGAGCTCATAAGTTGGTTTAGGAGCTTGTCACCAAACAAGTTTCTTCCTTTATATATATATATATATTTTTTTTTTTCAAACTGCCCTTTTATGTTAATAGAGTCAACTTCGTGATTGGACTTAGCAACTCCCCCAGGTTTACTGGGAGTCTACCAGAATTGTTGTTAATAATCCCCAAGAGCAATGTTTTTTTTTATTTTTTTGGAGCCAAGTAGTTTCGTAAAGAATCCCGCACTGGGTCGCAACGGCCCAGTTCAGCTATGCCTGCCATGCTCACTCACTGGCTGGGAGCAACTCTGGAGAACATGGCCACCATGAACACCCAGAGGGTCTGAAGGCTGACAGTCAGCTCTGCTCCCCACAGCACATTCCCTTAGAGGGAGAGCTAAGTGGAGCGCTTCCATGGCTGCCACAGCCCCTGCTAGCATGTTGGTATTTTTAAAACTAGGAATTATTAACTTTTGCCCCCTGCAGTGTGAAGCACTGAAGCCTTGAGCCTCTGAAGGTTGCTCTGACTAGAATATGCCTTGCTTCATGGTGACTCCACATGTGACATCGCTAAAATGAGCAGATGATCATCTATTAGTTTTTGGAAGCGTGCGACACTGGCCGTGCCTTAGCCACACTGACAAGAGTAGAACATGCTGTGTATGTTCCCCCTAACGCTTTGGTTCTAAAAGAAAATGATGACTCTTAGCTAGTATTTCTTTTTTTTTTTTTTGCGGTACACGGGCCTCTCTCACTGCTGTGGCCTCTCCCATTGCAGAGCACAGGCTCCGGACGTGCAGGCTCAGCGGCCATGGCTCACAAGCCCAGCCGCTCCGCGGCATATGGGATCTTCCTGGACTGGGGCACGAACCTGCATCCCCTGCATCAGCAGGGGGACTGTCAACCACTGCGCCACCAGGGAAGCCCTAGTATTTCTTTTTATATAAGGGAAATATAAAGTGTCAAGAAGCAAAAAGACCCTCTCTGAATGTAGAATTCAAAGCAGCCTGGGCAAAAGGCTGTTGGAAGCTGAAAACTTTTGAAGGCTGTGTTAGGTTATTTGGTTCATTTGTTGGTAGCCTGGGGGGTCATTAAACTCTAGATTAGACCAGAATTCTTGGGATTCCTGGATTCACTATAAAAATAAATCGGCTTTCTGTAGGTTTTGAAACCTAAGATGGTTTTTCACTCTGTGGTGATGTTCTCTGAAAATGGGCTAGGAGTTGGTAGACCCGAGTTTGGATTCTAGCTCTGCCACTTACTAGCTGTGTTTCCTCCAACGTATAGCTCAGTCTTTTTGGGTTGCTTTCTTTATCTGCAAAATAAAAGAACTG
The DNA here is from genome assembly GCF_003031525.2 of Neophocaena asiaeorientalis asiaeorientalis. Classification (NCBI taxonomy): domain Eukaryota; kingdom Metazoa; phylum Chordata; class Mammalia; order Artiodactyla; family Phocoenidae; genus Neophocaena; species Neophocaena asiaeorientalis. Next base: position 2,341,159 of record NW_020172457.1, on the reverse strand, counting down.
AAATACCAGGGAATGCAGAGACCCTTTTCAATTCTAAAATCTGTTGATTCTATCTGGTGTTTTTCCATATGATGGAAGCCAAGCCACCCCCATAGCTGAAGCTTGTGGTAAAAATTGATACATCTCCAGAGAATTTGTCTTATAGTGGGCCTCCTTTACCTACATGAGTCTCCCATATGGGGCTGAGCATTACCTGACTGTGATCAATGGAGAGGTAGGGACGTAGAACCTCAACTCCCAGTTGTATTCTTAACTTACAGCTCTTATTCCTTTGGGCAACTTGTCTAACTTATCTTTAGTTTCACCAGCTATAAAACACTAATAATACCTCCTTCCAGACATGCCACTTAATGGGTGACAACACAGAAAAAGCTTTTGTTGTGTCAGAATCAACCTAATTTTATTCATTCCCCTGTAGCTTCTAATATATATATATTTTATTGTTCCTTTGTAATCCTAGCCTGTATGAGCTTTTCCATGTAATTTATCTTTGGGGAGAATACAACCAAGTTGGGTCAATATGAAAAGGCTGCCAAGGGTTGCAATATTGTCGGTGTTCGTACCATCTTTTAAGCTTTTGCTGAGAACATGTGAGCTTCCTTAGCTCAGAGGAAGTCATCAATCCAGACATGGGCAGTTATTTGTCAAAACGCTACATGAGGAAATGTTATATTTATATGTACCTAGGTTTACTAAAATAAATGTAACCTCTAAGGGGATGCAGTCATTCTGGGATCTAAACTAGTTAGATACCTGGACCTCTAGGCTTACCAATAAGCAAATATCCCTTCTTGGTTTTATACAAAATTGTTGGATTATTTCAAATCACACAAACGCACCCATCCTTGGGGCCTTGAGGGCATTACCATTAATAAAAGTGTTGCAAAATTCAGTTAGAAATTATCTGATGCTCCCTGCATGTTGATCTCACTAGGCAAGGAGTCTCATTTGCAGTAATCTACTTGAACAGATGAGACTCACATCAGGCAGGCTGAAAGCTGTCAAAGGATAAGTTTCAAATCAGGGCAGAAAAATGATCCCAACATGGGAGACTTCTTCAAAGCATCATCCATAGTAGAAGTGGAGCCTGGGGCAAACCGCACTTTAATGGGTCCCCTGAAACACTTTCTTTTGTCACTGAAATCCACTTAAATGAATGCCAGGGATTATTGTGTTTAGATTAAATGTTCCCCGGGCCCAGGTACATATGTAACTACAGTTATACTGTGCGTGTGGGGAGAGGGACGTTGTATCAAGCTCTTGATGGTATTGTGTGGAGTATACAGACAGACAAGATAACTTTCCACAGACCCGCCCTCTGGCTACAAAGCCACACACCAGTGGATTCTGCTCTGGTCCCTGGCTCAAGCCATTGGAGAGTAGGGGGTGACAGAGTGGAAAGACCCAGGTGTTAAGACAGACCGGGGTTTGAATCCCAACTGTGCCATTTTTATTTGCCTAGGGACTTTGGACAAGTTGCTTCACTGTGCTTCCCCTTTAAAATGAGGACGTTTATCTCATGGGAATATTATGAAGGTTAGTGATAAATAAATAAAATATAGAATGTATGTGGCAATTTTTATAGGTCATAGTATTCAATAAATGATGTTGTTTTAAAGAACGTTCTGTAACCCTCATCTTCTATCATGGATATGAGCCACTGTATCCCTTGAAAACTTTACCTTTTTAGCCCCTGCCCAGTCATAGAGTAGTTAGAGCCTCCACATCGTCACAGCATCCTTAAGTCTCAGAGCTGCTAAACTCTTTGCCAAGACCAGCTCTGACTGAAGAGATCTAGAGACCAGGGATTGTCTGTGGTTGACTGATGGAAGAAAAGAGCATATCTAATACCCATGCAGGCTTTGCTTACATATGAAGCACTGCTGTGTGTGACATCGTGATATCAAGCCATGGCCCTGGCCATTATCCTACCTGCAGTTCCCCTAGGACATAACTGCTTTTATGAACAGTGAATTTTATATGACACCTAGTGGCGGAAGGCCAGTGTTCATCTCATTCACCTTGCCAAGTTACTCATCCATGTTTGGGCTCTTGCTCTCTTGCATTTAAGTAGCATAATAAAGTGTGCATTCAGTGTGAATGCAATAAAGTGTGCATAAAGTGCGAACTGTGTGGAGAGCTAGTGTATAGGATCATTGCTTGTAGGTGGTTTTAAAAATGGTAAATTATTTGGAAGGGAGGAAGGTTCGGATTTTCACAAACTAACAAAGCTTAATTTTTCTTCCTTCGCTTATGACATACCAGTGATGTATGTTCTCAGTAACAGGAGGTAATACAGATTTGGGGTTATGATGTTTTCAAATTTTGGTAAACTCTCCTATACAATTTAATTGTTCAGATCATTAGTTTATGGTGGTGAGTACCAAGAGAAAGTTTCATGCAGTAGGTGAAACGTGTATTTATTTTTGACTTGTTTTGATTTGCTTTCTTTGGACAACTTAGGAATGTGATAAATTCCTCACATCCCCATCCTTATGTTCTTAAAGAATAGTAATCATTAGTGTAAAACATCCATTTTATCTAGCCTTCCATTTTCAATGAAAATATTATTAAGTTATTATGTTAATGCAAATCAATAAAGTTTTTAATTATGCCATTTAATTTTTTTCTTAAAGCACTTTCTCACCGCTTCATCTCTCTTAACTAGGCAAAAGGTCAAGTGCAAGTGCGTAGTAGTTATTGAACTCTAGTGGTTAAGACTTCGAGAGACCGTTAAGAGGACAGAAAAATGTACCTTTGATATCTTAATTTGATCACTCTAATTGAGAAAAATACACCTTAATAATAATTCAGTAGGTATATAGACCTGATCATTAATTTGCCTTGTAATTTGGACCCTCGGTCTTCGCCTTTCTGATTTTTATCTCCATTTAACTTGATGGATATATGGAGACCTTTAGACATCGGTATTCAGGTGATGGAGCACAGGCCTTGACCTGTACCTTTTTCTCTTCTTTTTTTCTCCCTGGAGTCTGTTCTTCTTGTACATGGCGTTGCTGGTGGGCTCCATCAGGGAGCTGCCAGCACAGGCTAGTTATAATGATGCTTTCAGATTTCTTCAGAGTCTGTAATTAAATGACATCACTAGGTCTTAAATGCATCTGCTGTGGAAGTCAGAAGGCTAAATTATCCCATTAAAGAGAGAAAAGTGTTACTTGCTGTTAAAGAATCCCAAGTTTAGTATGCTGAAGAGTTGCTTCGGGAAAGCTGTGGAACGTAGTGGGAAGAATAGGAGGCTGGAAGGCCATGTGGTTCGGAACAAGCTGTTCAAGAATCACAGCTGCACTCAGGCTAACTTTTAAAAAAAGAAGACATTTTTTAAAAAATGCTTTTTTCTTTCCCCCATGCAGTTAACTACGTGGCTGCTGGTTTTCATTCTGAACAGTTGTGCAGTTCTCAGCTGTTATCAGCAGTTACATGACCCCAGAATGGTATATTGTAGTTAACTGGAGCACAGTTTGAGTGAGACCAGGGCTGTGAGTTTAGTTCCCATAGAACCAACTAACTTGAGTAGATTAAATCACCAGTTACTGTCTCTCTAACCCTAGCTAGCTATCCCCCATATTACTGCATCAGAGCGAAAGGGGATCTGGAGAAAGAACCTCTGTTGATCAGCCCCAAAATGCCACCACTGTTGAAATGAAACTATGTCTTCTATGCCTATTTGGCTAAGCAGTTTTTAGAATTAACTTTTAGAATTCTAGTATTATTCCTTGTGCTACTATATGAAATATTTATTTGGTCTTTGTCCCAGCTTCCTGGCACGAAGCTCTTAAAACCCTTGGACTCTCTGGAATGACAGAGTGTCTTTTCTTTTTTTTAAAATAAATTTATTATTTTTTTTGCTGCATTGGGTCTTTGTTGCTGCAGGTGGGCTCTCTCTAGTTGCAGTGAGCGAGGGCTACTCTTCGTCGCAGTGGGTGGGCTTCTCACTCCAGTGGCTTCTCTTGTCTCAGAGCACAGGCTCTAGGTGCGTGGGCTTCAGCAGTTGTGGCACACAGGCTCAATAGTTGTGGCATGCGGGCTCAGTAGCTGTGGCTCACGGGCTCTAGAGCGCAGGCTCAGTAGTTGTGGCGCACGGACTTAATTGCTCCGCGGCATGTGGGATCTTCCCTGACCAGGGCTCAAACCCATGTCCCCTGCATTGGCAGGCGGATTCTTAACCACTGTGCCACCAGGGAAGTCCCCAGAGTGTATTTTGTTTGCTAATGAGGTGACTGGTGGCCAGGTTCCCCTGCATAGCTTCAGGATGGGGGCTGGAGCCCAGAAAGACCAAGGCATGATTAGTGGAACTTTCAGCCCCCCACCCCCTCCCCCGGCCTCCTCAAAGGGAAGGGAGGCTGGAGATTGAGTTAATCACCCACAGCCAATGATTTTATCAACCATGCCCACCTCCTTAAAAACTACTAAACAGGATTCATGGAGCCTCCAGGTTAGTGAACACACCCACGTGTGAGGAGGATGTTGTACCCCAGCTCCACTGGGAGAGAAGGTCCTGTGCTTGGGACCCTTCTGGACCTCACTCTATGTACCTTTTCATTTGTTCCTCTATAATATGCTTTGTAATAAACTAGTCAGTTAATTGTTTTCCCTGATTCTGGGACCTGTTCTAGTGAATTACCAAACCCAAAGAGGAGATCTTTGTTCCCACAGCCTAGCTCCTGATTTAGCTAGTCAGTGAAAAGCATTAAAGGCCTGGGGCTTGTGACGGGCGTGTGAAGTGGGGGCAGTCTTGTAGGACTGAGCCTTTAACTTGTGGGGTCTGTGCTAACTCTAGGTAGTTAGTGTCAGAATTGAATCATTTGACATCCAGTTGGTGTCTGGAGAGCTGGAAAAAATCTGACACATTGGGTGTCAGAAGTGTTGTGACTAAAACCAGCTTATACTTGTACATTAATCTTTTTCAGTTATCAGTTGTGATGTTCCCTTTTAAATATAAAAACAATAATATAGGTACTTGACTAAGTCTTAGGTTTTCAGTCACCGTTTTCTGTGGCACCGCTATAGAATTGAAAAATTTTCTCACTGGATTTTTTCCTTCCCATATGTCTGGTTTATTACACTGTGTCATAATTTAGGCATTTTATCCTTTGTTTACTGAGTAATATAGGGAGAGTGGTAAGAGAGGAAGGAACTGGGATGACTTGGACAAAAACCACCCCATATTTCTTCCTTCTTCCCTAAGCACATACTTACTTTCTCAAAACTGCCTGGCCTCTTCCATCCTCAGCCCCAGAGAAAGCCACTACCTCCATCACCAATGAAGAGGTCAAAGGAAGAGATAGAGGAAGGAAACGAGCAAATGTTCTATATTCTTGGTTTTACTTTAGAAACCCTAAAAAGTCTTCTTCCTTCAAATCTCATACTCTTTCCAATCTACACATATATTAATGATGGTTTTTTAAAAATTGTAAGTAAAAGAAACCAACACACACACACACAAAAAAAACTTTTTGGAAGGAAAGTAGAGTATCTAAAAGAATCCAAGGTCTCTATTGGAAGGACAGAAACCAGGGCAGCTCTGGGGGCCTGAACAAGAGGAGTCTATGTGTCTTCCCTCTGCAGTGTGCGTGTTACTTGACCCAGGTCTCCCACTTTTGCCAGCTATCTTTGGACACCATGCAAATCAATTTGTGTAAAGACAGGGCCGTGCAACAGAAAAACTAGTTTCAAAGAGTCTATCTTTCTGGGGATTATGGATTCTTCCCTGAGAAAGGGACTGGGTGGGCCATCCTCAAAGCATCCATGTTCTTATTGAAGTTTCCAGAGGCTTCATTTTAGTTAATCAAAAAGTAGGTGTCGGGGCTTCCCTGGTGGCGCAGTGGTTGAGAGTCCGCCTGCCGATGCAGGGGACCCGGGTTCATGTCCCGGTCCGGGAAGATCCCACGTGCAGCGGAGCAGCTGGGCCCGTGAGCCATGGCCGCTGAGCCTGCGTGTCCGGAGCCTGTGCTCTGCAGCTGGAGAGGCCACAACAGTGAAGGCCCGTGTAAAAAAAAAAAAAAAAAAAAAAAAAAAGTAGGTGTCAGAGTCTTTTAGATCAGTACTCGTTGCAGAAATGTAATGAAAGCTCTCAGAGCATCTTTACTACCTGAGAAGTTTGGAACACTACATCTGGAAAAGCATTTTTCCTCAGGCTTAAGGCTGCATAGAAGGTCTACATTTGGTGTCATGTTACTTTTTGCTGATCTTTATTCAGTTGTTTGCCGCTCCTTCCCCCATCCAACAAAAGGCCAGGTAAGATTTAACAGTGATGGCGTCATCATCCTGGCTATGGTTTATGGATCTCTAAGGAACATATTAGTTGCTGCATATTAAATTTTCCCTTCCAAGTATCCAGGCAAATGGAGAAGAAAACCCCAAAAACCTATTTTCTTTTTTGCCCTGTCAAAAATGTAAAATAATGAAATTAGTCCACTAGTGTGTATATATATATATATATATATATATTCAAGCTTCTGCAATGCTCAGAGTATTGTGCTCTGAATTGTGGAGAATATAAAGAAGTTGAACCAGTTTCTGAATTCAAATAACTTACACTTTAGTTGACAATATAAGACATAAACACAGAAGTAGTTACCATTATACTTCAAGGTTGTAAATAAATCGCAAATGATCAGTATAGATGGGAAGTGCTTTAGACATAAAAGAGGAAGGATTCATGGATAACAATAATGAGAAGTAATATTTATTGAGCGTTTTCTGTCAGGTCCTATACTGAGTACTTTTTATGGGCTCAGTCATTTAATCCCTCAACATATATGTGATATTGTTTTGTAGATGAAACAACAGGCTCATAGAGGTTAAATAAATGATTCAAGGTCACAGAGATAGTAGTGGCATGACCTTGATACTTCTTCTCAATGCTTTTATTCTTAACCATTTTAGGGAATATCCTAGTGGAAAGGGAATAAAGTTCATACATATTCAAAACAGTATAATTATTAGGTTCTTGGTGGGTTCTTCCTCTCCCTCTCTGCTGTGGCCCTTCCGTGTCTTTTCCATTTCTAAGTTAGGGTATCTCAGGGCTCAGTCTTTGGACCTCTCCTCTTTTTTCTCAGATGCTCTTCCTAATCTCATGCCATTAAAAACCAACTATGCACTAATATTTCCTAAATTTTTATCTGCTCTGCCAGTCTCTCCGCGCAACTCTAGACTCATATATCCAACTCCCTACTTGATCTCTCCACTTAGATGTCTAATTGGCATCTTCAACTAAGTTTGTCCAAAACAAAACTCTTAATTTCTCCCCAAACTTGTTCCTCTCATTGTCTTACTCATCTCAGTAAACACCAGCCCCATCCTTCCATGGGCTCAGACCACCACTCTTTATGCCATGCTTGACACCTCTCTCTGTCTTTTATGCCCCATACACAACAGGTCATTGGCAAAGCTTGTGTGCTCTGCCTTCAGACTATATAGAGAATCTAGCTACTTTATACCACCTCTGCTGCTCGCCCTCTGATCCAGGCCACCGTAATCCCTCATCTGCGTTGTTTCAGTAGATTACTGTCTGGAGCTTTTACTACTTTTCTTGCTTGCTAAACTTCGTGGTCCACATGGCAGCCACTCGAGTGATCCTGGTAGAACACAAGTTAGATCATGGCACTCAATCGAATTTTTTTCTCCAATGGCCTTGTTATAAAGCAGAAACTAGCACACCATTGTAAAGCAATTATACTCCAATGGCCTTTAAAGCTCTCTTAACTTGCTCCCCACCCCAGCTTCTCAGGTGTCATCTTTCGTTACTCTCTCCCTCTTCCTGCTTCACCCACAGTGGCCCCGTTAATGTTTTTCAAATGCAAAAAATATGTTCTTCGTCTTCACACTTGCTATTCTCCCATCCTGGAATGCTGTAGCACCAGAAAATGCATCACTTTTGACTTTCTTGTCTCTGTTTAAAATGTCACCTTCTCCAGAGGCTTTCCCTGATTATTTTATGTACACGAGCAACCGCTCATCACTTCCCATTTCCGAGTCTCCTTTATTTTACTTCATAGCATCAGTCACTACTTGATACGTGTCTGTCATAGGTGATAGGTGTCATGTCTGTCTCCCCTAACCAGAATGTAAGCTGCATTAGCATCTCTGTCTGTTGGGCCCTTAGTGTCTAGAACAACGCCTGCCACATAGTAGATACACAGCAAATACCTGTGAACTGATTTAGCCATTGGGTTCACATGTTTATTTAACACAAAACATATCAGTCATTTTACATACAAGTCCACAGATCAAATGTCTTCATACTCTGCAGTGACCTGAAAGAGATGTCTCTTAGAAAGTTTGCTGTGAGATCCCGGCGCAGGGGCAGGTTCTGGCATTTTCATAGGAAACCCTGAAGCTGGAATATGTGATCATTTAATAAATATTTGTTAACTCCAGTTGGACCAGATGCCATTCTAGGCTTTTGGGGAGGTTCAAAGATGTGTAAGACACAGGAGCTGGCAAGTGAGTAGCTCCAGCAGTGACATTGCCTTGTGCTAATGACCTACCGAGAAATCATAATGAAAGCACTGTGAAACCCGCTGTCTCTGTTTAGTCACTATTCCGTGGTGATGCCACTGAATCTACACACCAGCACATTCCTAGGTAATGTATGGCCTAGTTCCTGAGATCCACATTGCTTTCTTTTGGTATTCCACTTTTGGTTTACAGTTGATTGGATTATTATTCACACCAATCCATGACCTTTCAGTTTTTTTTTTTTTTTTTTTTTTTTTTTTTAATTTATTTATTTGCGGTATGCGGGCCTCTCACCGTTGTGGCCTCTCCCGTTGCGGAGCACAGGCTCCGGACGCACAGGCTCAGCGGCCATGGCTCACGGGCCCAGCCACTCCGCGGCATGCGGGATCTTCCCGGACTGGGGCATGAACCCGCGTCCCCTGCATCGGCAGGCGGACTCCCAACCACTGCGCCACCAGGGAAGCCCCTCAGTTATCTTTAATCTGGCTTTCAGTTCATTTTTGGATTGCCTTGGTTTCCTCAGTCAGTATTCCATTAGTGATTATGAATGAAAAATAAAAATAGTGTTAGCTGTGGACTGTAAGTTAATGAAGAGCCCAGAGGAGGGATTTTTAACACGTTGAAAAGCAAGGTCATCCACCAGCTGATGAATGGTTAAATAAAACAAGGTATATCCATATAATGGAATATTATTCTGAATAAAAAAGGATGAAGTACAGATCCATGCTATGACATGGATGAACTTTGAAAACATTATGCTAAGTGAAAGAAGCCAGTCACAAAGACACCTATTGTATGATTCCATTTATATGAAGAGCCTGGAACTGACACATGTATAGAAACAGGAAGTGGATTGGTGGTGGCCTAGGGCTGGAGGTGGGGTGGAGTTGTGGGGAAATGGAGAATCACTGCTAATGGGTGTGGGGTTCTTTTGGAGGTGATGAAAATGTTCTAAAGTTGATTATGGTGATGGCTGCACAGCTCTGTGAATATACTAAAACCCATTGGATTATAAACTTGAAATGGGTTAATTGTACGGTATGTGAATTATATCTTGATTAAAGGTACTTTGGAGGAAGGAAAGAAGAAAGGAAGGAAGGGAGGGAGGGAGGGAGGGAGGAAGGAAGGGAGGAAATTATTTGAAAAGTTCTGGGGCTTCCCTGGTGGTGCAGTGTTTGGGAATCCGCCTGCCGATGCAGGGGACACGGGTTGTGCCCCGGTCCAGGAAGATCCCACATGCCGCGGAGCGGCTGGGCCCATGAGACGTGGCCGCTGGGCCTGCGCGTCCGGAGCCTGTGCTCCGCAATGGATAAAAAAAAAAAAAAAAAAAAAAAGTTCTGGAATGCTGGGTTGAGACCGCATTTTCGTCACGCTTAAGGCTATATAGAAACTCTCCACCTTGTGCCACTTTGTATTTTGCTGACCTTGATTCAGTTCTATGCCACGTCTCCCTACCTCACCCCACCCAGACACAAAATGGCACATTTTTCTTTTGCATCCCTTAACTTGTTCAATTGTTAATTTCCAGCAAACTTTCTAATGTAATTTTATAGTCAGCCACACTAACAATATGGGATTACCATTTAATAATAAAGCAAAACAAAGCAGTGTATTGGAAAGAAGACCAGAAGAGGATTTGAAAGTCCTGGGTTCTAGGTTGACCTAGATCTAGCCATGGTCAAATTACAGAAACTCCATACCTCAGTTGTGTACTTTGGTTATAGGATTGTGTTACCATTATAATAATTGCAGGTCTACTGATCAGTCTAAGTCTATCCATTTCAAAGGGAAAATGTTATTTTGATGTCAGTTGTGGAGAATAATGAGAAAAGACTTTCTTTCTGTTGATATTTCAGTTTCTAAGAATACACTGTTGTTGAAAGTAGTGAAAGCTTTTATGTGTAAGCTTGTGCGTTTGAACCGTCGCAACCGTATTACTGTATTTCGTTTCTAACTCTTCATCTTAGATGTAGCCAGCATATTGATCATCTAGTTTAAAGGCTCCAGGGACTTGCTACGTTTTCTGGACAGCAAGATATTCAGCCCACTGACAACATAATTAGGAGAAGTACATATTCTCATGTAACCCACCTGACGCCATTAGAGCGGGGTGCCTCCTGAGGAAGGCCAGAGCTGCCTCCAGCCTGCTAAGTGACGAGCACATGTCTCACACAATGCGATCTTCCCAGCAGAAGAGTCAGCCTACTTTACGGTCCGCCATATGGGCAATGAATCAGAGCCTGCTGAGCGAACTGCAGTTACCCCAGGTGGAAGAGGATCAAGCTTCTTTAGCAGCAGGAGAGCATGCAATGGAGTGTAGACAGGAAAGGAGTTTGATGAATTGATTTTCACTGGAAAAGTCTGAGAGATGTCTTTACCCTTAGGAAACCTAAGGTTGCCTAGTAGTCCTAAAGCTTGAAGCTGCTAAAGCCTCTGCCCTTCCCACTGGGGACACTCATACAAGTTGCTCAGCACTGAGTAGGCTGAAACAAATGATGCAAAAAACCATGCTTCGATTTCCTGGGGCTGGGGAGGTGATGGCCATAACATCTCAAATTGCACCAAAGTCATAGAACTTGCACAACTGGTAGAAAATATGTAGAAGCTCTTTGCCTTTATCACATGTTAGCCTTGTTTTACATAATTTTTTATTTTCTGAGTGGCCCCATGCATACCATTTGAAATAATTGATGAGGCAAATTCTTCATATAATTTATCCCCTATTACCAGAGCTGGGTTATTCTTTTACAAGATTTACAACTAGCCAGTAACTGAAGGGAAGAGATCATGACTGGAACGTTCTTCAGCTTCACAAAAGGAGCCTTTCCAGCTGGAGATTTGTGGGTAGAGGTTCACGGTGCACGCTGTGGGGGGCTCTGGAGCCTGCCTGTCAGATAAACAGAACATTCATCCTCCAGCACGTGGTCCCAATAGATTTCACAAGCATTGACTCACTTAGAAAATAATTAGTAATCAAAAAGGGCGTTTAAACTCAACTCTCTGAAGCATGGAGGAAGATGTACATTACATAAATTGAATTATCATTATAAATATCTACTTTAGTTATAGACATAATTAGGTTTTAGTGAAAGAAGACATTTATGTAGATCGGGGAGATGTGGGAATGTTTTAATTATTGAAGAATCTTTTTTTTTTTTTTTTGCGGTACGCAGGCCTCTCACTGTTGTGGTGGCCTCTCCTGTTGCGGAGCACAGGCTCCGGACGCGCAGGCTCAGAGGCCGTGGCTCGCGGGCCCAGCCGCTCCGCGGCATGTGGGATCTTCCCGGACCAGGGCACGAACCCGCGTCCCCTGCATTGGCAGGCGGACTCTCAACCACTGCGCCACCAGGGAAGCCCTCAAGAATCATTTTTATTAGGGCTGGATAGTCAGGGACTGGTATTGAACTGTGCATCCTGTCTTCTCCACTTAGTATGGTAAGATCTTAACGTTTTAGAACTAGCAGGAAGCTGGCAGCTGATCTCATTCAGCAGCTGACTGTCCTGGATTCTCAGCTCCTAGAAGTCTGTGAAGTCGGTGATAAGCTTCACAAGTTATTTTCAGTATATTCGTGAGTATGGATGCACACATGATATGGCTGCAAAATTACAAATAGGTTTATTTATATTCTGGCTGGTGTTATATCAGCTCAAGATGTAGCACTTACTGTAGGCTCCATAGAAGGGGAGGCTGGGTCTACCCTAGTTCAGTTATGTGTACTTAGCTTCCCAAATAGGGCTTCACACATGCTAGGAACTTAATAAATATTCGTTGGTTGCATGGTTAGACAAAGGGGCCGAAGCACTGATCAGAAGCTGTGTTGGCAGTTATATAAATTTAAATTAATTCTTAAAAGGAGAAACAAATTATTGTTTAATAAATGCAGCTTGGTTAGTAAAAATATTTCAAAACAACCTCAGTGAGAGTGAGTTAGTAAATTAAGTTTTGGGTGGGTTAACTGCTTCCAGTAGTTCTGAACCAGGGCCCAGAAAAGCTCATTGGCTTTGCTCCAAGCTGAGCAGCAGGGTGGCTGCAGAAACAGGGTTAGAATCCAGAGCTGCGGTCCACACAGTGTTCCCACCACCAACTATATTTTCTACAACTGATCATGTTTCTTTATATGTTTCATCTTTATGAAATAAAAATGTTGTCCAAGATACAGAAAGCAAACATCTGTGACTCTGAATAAAACTTACCTCTGGTTACTTCCTTACTCTTATGTATGATGCGTGGAAACTAAATTGAACATTGTTTTTTTCCATGTGGATGAGACTCTATTTAGGGGAATTTTGTGGTTCAGGGAATTTGGGAAGGGGTGGTTACAGCTACCTTAGAGAATCTGGTGACAGCTGTGGACCCCGGAGAAATACTTGTATGCCCAGACCTGTGCAGTTTTACACAGCATTGGGAGATTCACAAACCCCAGGTTAAGGACCCTGGTTGAGGGAATCTGCTGCCGTTCCTTTTGTCCCTCCTGTAGTTTTGGATGTTCTCTTTGGGGCTTTCATATCTGCTTCTACTCAGATCAGAATTAAACAGCCTATAACGGTTCATCATTTAAAATACCCCAAAGGGTACCTTTCACGTTGTCCATAGAAAGTGTGATTATTTTATTTACAGCTAAGGCATTTTCATTTTTTTGAAAATATGGAAAATGAAAAATACACTGCTATAGAAGAAAATTGTTCACAGGAACAAAACTGTAAGCTACTATGCTATGATGAAGCCGTAAGTGGAGCTACTGTAGAAGGTGCATTTTTGTCCCCAAATGGAAATGGAGCTGTAAAAACTGAGACAATTTTGCTGCTCTGAAAAAAAGTGTATAAAAATAATATGTGTTTATAGCTCTCCAGGAGGAGGTATCAGAAGGAATAGTCACCTTCAGGTTCTCTGAGTAGGTCTGGAGGGGGCCTCCTTAGTATAGAGAGCTCCAGATGTGGGGAGCTGTCTTTCCATAGGGTTCTCAGCTTTGGCACAGCCACAGGACTGGTGCCAGAAAGGTGAAAGTGGACATGGCTTTCTTGAGGCATTCTCTCCCATCCCACCCCCACCCTTTTTCTTCTTTACCTGTAAAAATATGTCAGCACCCTTTAGAGATACCATCTCATATACATTCAGGTGACTTCAGTACTTAGGGTGGTATTTTCACCTTTGCTGTCCAGATGAGTCATAGACTAAGTGTTTCTCTCCCATTTTAAGTGGTGAATTAGTTCAGAAAACCCTTGGCAGCCTAGCCCCTTGTCACCCTTACTAAAGACCTTGACATTCCCTGGCCTCCCTAGGGAGCCTGACAGCAGAGCCTCTCTCTTCTGCTTTGGAATTCTTACTTAGTTTTTAGTGTTTGTAAAGTCTCAAAATTAAATCACCTTTTTCTTGATACTGAACTTCAGTCACTACGTTATTCCATCTCTTAGCACCTGAATGGCACTACCTTGAATTTAACTCATTCAGGTTTCAATGCTTCCAGCCCAGGTGTTCCTTCCATCATTGTATTAGTGTCCTTGGGCACTGTCCAGGCTGTTGATAACAGTCTGAATGTGTCACAAGCAACTGCCACTGATCACCTTCACTTCTTCAATATCAGAGCTCTTTGGCTCCATTGACGGAGCACCTCCCAGTCTAATCACTCTTAATCCCTCTTGTTTTTCCACAGTAGCTACTCATTGTGAGTGTTCAATCGAAGAGACTGTGTATTCAAAGAACTTAAAAACAAAATCAGTATTACACAAGCAAGTTCATATATAACTATTGTTGAATATAACTATTACCCTCAATAAATAAGGAATGAAGACACTTAGAAAGGGGAGAACAATGGTTAATGGGCCTGCCTTTCCCTTTAGCCACAATCATGGTTGTTTCCACAACCAGGAAAAAATATAATCCTCATTAAAGGGCTATAAAGTTGTCTGCTTTAGTGATTCAACACATTAATGTCTCCTTGCTTTTAGTGCTTTTTTAGTATGTTGACCCACTGTTCCCTGCGGCTGGGAGTTTATTAGTCTTTGTGGCCTTTGGAAATGAATATTCATAATGAGATAGCAGTGATCTTCCAGGTCCCTTTTAGGGCCCTGAGGGAATTACTCTTAGGTTCTAGGAAAGCTGAGGAAAGGGCCAAATCACTCCGTCATTCCATATTGACTCTTGTAAGGTGGGGGCCATATGCGAAGAATCTGTGAAGTTCATCTCATCGGTAAACTGAGACCCAGGGTTCCACACTCATAAATTGGGCATCCAGGTTGGAATCCAGGTCTTTGGATTCCCAGGCCATGTTCTTTCCATGACATCGTGCTGTCTCCATATTAATTTCCCTTTTTCATTCCTGGGGTTCTAACCCACTGAAGGTGTGAAATGCCAAATATCTAGTTAGAATTTGACTGTGATAGTAAGAGTTTTGTGTCATAGCTGCTCCAAGAGGGAAAAGGATTGGAAAAGGGTCTCTTTTTGTCAACCCTGTGGGTTCTTAGTAGTAAACTCTCACGATATTTCGGGGCATTAATTTCACCAACTACATCAGATTTTTCCTTTTGAAAATTATCATGAGTATTAACAACTTCTTTATAACATCCTTAAGTTGATACACAGAGACTTTATGGGCCACCTGTTAAATGCTGATCATTATGGCAGATAGAGTGCAGAATATGGAAGATACGCGATGGTTCTTCCTTTAAAATTTCTTTTTCTTAATAGTACTGTAAGCATCCTGTGAAGATTTATAATTATAAGATAACTTCATTAAAATTCTTATAATTGTATTTTAATTTACTGCAGCTACCCAGTCCTCAGCCTTAAAAGTTTTAGGTTAAATTCTACTTAACTTTCTCCGTAGCCAGCTTATTTTAATGAGTGTCATACTCCTTTAATTTCTTAATGAAATCAGGTCAGATGAAAGAACAGTTTAGCTTTCCCAAAGGTGACGAAATGGTGGGATCCCTGGGATCTCATTTGGATTCCAGACTAAAGTGGTATTTTTCCTGGAGTGGATACCAGTTGGATTTCTGGGGGGGAAAGGCTCTAGTGGAAATATGACCAAAGCCCCCTCTCCTGATCGAGGCTGCCCAGATAGGCTCCTAAGTTGGCTGAAGGGCAAACTAGATGGCTTTGCCTATTTTAGGCATGGCGTTGACATAACATTAGGCTAACAAGATTATTTTCAGTGATCTGTGTCTTTGGTTTTATTTGGAAGACACCTGACTTTATATAGATGGGCTCCTTCCCTAGTTATGTACCGAGGAAGCTAATTATTCAGTCGGAGGGTAATGAAAGACACTGCTGTCTGTCTGCCGATTTAATGGAGTGTCAGCACATCCCAAATAGGAAGTAATTGGATTGACAGACACAAAGCCAGTTATGAGACTGTTATTATCTGATTGGAAAAAGCAGGCGGAGAAGCATACAACTGTAGCAAAACTAATCTGATGATGTCTGTTGTTCCCGGAATGCATAGTCCGCCACACAGAATTCATGGGCTTTGAAACCCCTGACTGGCTTAGGAGCATTTGGAGTTCCTGCTCTCAGAATTCATCTCTATATTCTTATTACAAATCATTATAATGCAATCTAATAAAACAGAGTTTACATAAAGATGGGGCCCATTTATAAAACTGTCACTGCAGCCACTCTATTAATAGAGCCATTTTAAAGATTTTTTATGAGCATATGTTACTTTTTACAGGGGGCCAGATTGAGAGCTGCAGGATTGCAACATGCAAGAATGTGCTACTGGTGATAATTTTCAAAAAAAAAATTTAAGGTATTCTGCCCAGGGAATGTCATTAGACCCGTGCTCTTTCCTTATGTTTGGGGTGTGATAATCAAACAGTAGTCTTAAAGAGGCATGAAAGAAAGGTGACAAGGTCTAGCGCACCGTGTTGCATAAGCACTTTGTTTCTCTCACAGGTTCCAGTTTTACTGCCTGGCACCACTGAAGGTCAGGGGACACGTAGGATGGGCTAAGTGTGAGAGTAGGCAGCAGATAAGCTCTGCAGCTTCATTCTTCTCGGAACAACTGGGTGCTATGGCTCTGATGGGGGCGGGGAGAAGTGGTCGAGATAGTGCTTCCATTCATTCGCTGATCGGTTCAGGGGGAAGCATCACCTCCTAGAATTTCTAGTCCTTGGAGCCCACAGCTAGAACTAGACAAGAACCCAGCAAGTTTCCATTTATTCAACAGGTATGTGTCGAGCACCTGCGGTGTCTTATGCGGTTTTCTGGTTGTCAAAAATAATGCATGACCGAAAAGTTGAGAATTACGTTTTATTTAGCAGATTTGCTGAGGACTTAGGCCCGGGACATGGCCTCTCAGGTAGCTCTGAGGGACTGTTCTGAAGAGGTAAGAGAGGAGCCAGGGTAGTCAAAACATCAAAAGGTTATTGTTAATTAAAGAAAACCAGACATCTCAAGTCAAGGAATTTAGCGCTTTTCTACATACAGGAAGATGCAAGAGTCTGGGCTCATTGAAATCAGCTCTCTGGGGCCAGCGTCCCATGCTTTCTCATCCTGAGTCCCCTCAGGGTACAGTCGTTGGGGGTGGCTGCAGTGGCTGACTGCTAGTGGGGGGGCATCCTGTTTCCATCCTGAGTCTCCTCAGGGCTCACCGTCAAGGCTGCTGTAATGTAGTGGCTTGATGGCTGCAAATCCTTTGTTTACTGATACAGCAGGCAACATTCTTCCACTCACATAGTTCTATGTATCTACCTGTAAACCAACCTAACTTCCTGCCCTCCTGGGGCTTACACTGCAGTGAGACAAATGGAGAATAAGCAAATAAGGAAGTAGATATATATGGTATCCAATTTTTTAAAAAAAAAAAAAAAAAAAGAGGCAATTGAAGGAGATAGTGGTTGGGAAACTGTTGTAGATGTCAGGCCTCCCTTGAACCTCTTCAGAAGAGAACATGTGTGCAGAGACTTGGCTGAAGTGAGGGAGAGAGGTGTGTGACTGGAGGAAGGGCAGCCCAGGCAGAGGGGCCGGCGCTGTCAGAGACCCGGAGTACATTTGAAGGATTATTGTCCATAGACACGAGGTGCTGCCGGTTTGCTTTGCGTGAAAAAGGTCTCCGGCGTTTCTTGTTTGCAAGTTAGGAAAGACTGATAATGTGTATGAAAGGGTGTTGTCAACTCTAAACAGTATACAGACATGGATATGGTTAGTAAGCTCCGAGTGAACTCTAGAAAGCTCCATTATTGTAAACTGAGTTCTTAAAAGTTTCAAAGGGAGTCCTACTTAAAGAGACTCAGTGATGGCTGAATTTTCATGATACAAATACTCTATCATTTATTTGATAGGCACATTTGCAAACAAATGAACAAATGAATTAATTGTTAGAAGCATTACCTACCGTATAATGAGCGCTACTATATTTCAGGTACTTCGCTTATATGCATTATAAGGTGAATATTAGGCATTAGTTCAATACATACATCCCTGGCAACTTTACAATAAGGAGGCATTGTTTCCCCATTTTGTAGATTAGGGGTCTGGGGGCGTGGGGGCGGTTAAATACCTGAAGAGCTGAGATTCCAACCTGGGCGTGTCTGACACCAACCCTGCGTATGATGTTGTCCAAAAGATCATACCATGGAGTTCTTAACATGGGTGGCACATTGTGTGAGAAATAGAGAAAAAAATAAAAGCACTGTCTCTGTACTCAGAGAAATGAAAATATAGTTGGGAAGAGATGATTTCATGAGAAATAACAGCAGACAGTGAAAGATGAGGTATAAACACATAATTGTGTTCCTTAGTCTGAAAGCTAGGGAAGAGAGGGAGATTAATGGGGCCTGGAGACAATAGGCCCGAAGCTAAGCTTTTAGAAGACAGGTGGAATTTAGGTAGGCTATATCATGGAGTTTCAGTTATATATGGGTGTTAGCATCTACTCCTGCACCTAAGGGGAAAATCAGATATCATCATGATTACCTATGAAAACCACTTAGCAAGTTAGAAATTAACTCCCATCTCTCAACATGGTAAAGACAATGCAGCTAGGTTTTTCTCCAGGTCTTTTTTTCCTCTTTGGTTAAGCTCCAAAAGAAGTATTCACCTTATGAATAATAGGCATCATAGTGTATTAAAAATACATATTTTAAAATACCAGATTACAGAGCCACTCAGAGTGGCTAGATGCTGACACCAAAAGAACCGGGAGCTGAGTCAGGTTGAGAGACCTGGATTCGTGTCTCCCTGTCCTGCTTACCCTGGGATCTATTCTCATCAAGTAGAATGGCAGGCTGAATGCCTCACAGTATTTACATTGCCCTCTCTCTCAACCCGTGTATTGTTGATTTCATATATATTGAATATGGGTATTCTGAAACTTCACTGAAATGAGGTGTGCTCTGAATGAGTGGAAAAACATAAGTGAAAAGTCCCGGGCAGGAATAATTTTGGGTTCTTATGAAATAATGAGCAAATGAATATACTACAGAGATGTGGGAACGTCAGGGGGCCAGATGGTAGGACAACCGCGAAAACCAGAGAGAATTTTAGATTCATGTGATGGAAGTCAAAGCCATTGAAGGTTTTTGAGAAATGGGATATCACTGTGAAAGGGATCTTTAACGTAGAGTAATCTGGTGGTGGAGAGTAGGGTGGATAGTGAAGTGGGGCTGGGAAAGACTGGTTCAGAGACAGTTGTAAGAGTCTAGAAGAGGGTATAGACCAGAACTATAGACCAGTCATAGAGATGGGACCTGTTCGGAGATGATTTTTTTGCCTTTTCTCCTTACTTGATCTCATTAAAGGGAATGATGTACATTCCAAAGAGCAGGTTAAATACAAAAGAAATTATTGAATCAGCTAGCTATAGCTTTCTGGAATATACTTCATCCATCCATCCATCCATCCATCTTACATTCTTTCCTCCCTCTCTACACTTATACTCACAGTCAAACACATTACTTCCCCAGATAACAGTTCCAATGTTACACTATGTTGGTGGCATAACATTAGGTAATGAATATGAAAGTGACTCAAATTCTGAAAACAAATTGGAAACATTATGGTTATTATTTAGTTTTCATCCCTTTTGGCTTCTCTTAAAATCATATTTAGATTAGACAGGTAGATATATGTATTACTTTGTACATTTGAAAATAAATACATCCTTCAGTGATCCAGTTTCTAATTATTCTGATTCTTTCTGCATTTTTATGACAGTACCTTCTACTAGAAAATTAGCTGATCAAAGTGGAAAGGAGTCTTCTTTCTCTTCTTCAAGACCTAAAATAATCACTTTGGTTCTCTTTATAATGCTCTGAATGAAAGAGGCATAACTTTAAAATAAAAGTTTTGCTGTTTTAATAACATCTCTTTTATTTTCCTCATAAGACAGTATTAAAAAATAGTCATATTAAGTAATATTCCTGCACTGAATTTTCAGTCCTCTGATGATACGATTTTCTTCCTTTTGTTTCAGAATTTCAAACAATCTTAGGGGAACAGTAGTTATAAAAAGTTCACTCATTTCAAGTTCAACATTTCATGGGCATCTCTTGGTCATTGCTTTCAAGGTTTAGGTGACCCAAGTAACTGACAGTGTTGATATCTAATGAAAACGTTTTCCCATTTTGGAGACCTAACAGGCAGGTATCTTCTATCCTCTGGTAAAAATACTACAAAGTGTCAATCATGCACAACTTCTCAAGTCAGAGAGAAAGATATAAAATTTTAAAGATCACTCATGCTTTTGTTCCTTTCCAGTGTTATAACTTGCAAAAATTACCTTGGGGAATAGAATGGCTCAGAATTACTTACGGTCAAAGTTGATCAAGCTTATCTTTTTTTCAAATGCAGAAAAGAATTGTTACATGACAACTGGCCAAGAGCCACGACCTGCATGGCACACGCACATGGGATCCTTTAACGTAGTGAGGGCAGATGATGAAGGCATGGCACGTGGGGCCAGGGTGACTCGAGAGCATGAAGGTGGCTCTCTTTCTACTTGTTATTGCTTTCTTAACAATGCTGTTTATTCCTGTACATATTTCCAAGGATAGCAATGAGATGAGAGGCATGGACTGTATTTGGCAATGCTTTTCTTCTTGTTGGCTATGAGATAGACATTATTTACTACCATCCCCTTGTGCTTATGTTCTCTACTTGGTTGAGTATATCATATTTGCTCTTTATGAATAATCAATAGGCCTACTTCCCTCCCTCTACACCACTGCCTACTCAGCTAATAAGAGGCACAATTTGTCTTAGCAGCAATATTGTTTGTAATTTCTTTTTTTTTTTTTTTCTTTTTTGCTGTACGCGGGCCTCTCACTGTTGTGGCCTCTCCCTGTTGCGGAGCACAGGCTCCGGACCCGCAGGCTCAGCGGCCATGGCTCACGAGCCCAGCCGCTCCGCGGCATGTGGGATCTTCCCGGACCGGGGCACAAACCCGTGTCCCCTGCATCGGCAGGCGGACTCTCAACCGCTGCGCCCCCAGGGAAGCCCTGTTTGTAATTTCTGAATGCTTCCTAAAGGAAGAACTATGAATTAATTAGAGCTTGCACAAATGATGTTAGATCTAATTGTCATGGGTAGAGAAGATACAAGCATAGAATGATCATAAACACTGGCCAATAGCAAATGAATATACATTTTCTTCACATATGCTCAGTTAATCACAGACCTAAGTTGGCTGGCTTGTATTGTGGCCATTTTCAGAGCTGGGAAAGTTTACACTGAGCTTCTGCCAATATGCTATGCTAGGCACTGAGGGGAATGCAGTGATAGAGACCAATATCCTACCTCAAAGAACCTAGAGTCATGTAGGGGATGAGGTATGTAAACAAATTACGAAGTGGTACAGTGAGTGATGTTAGCCTGTCTAGAGTATAATTCTTAAGTTCTTTACTCTCTGGATCAGTGGCTTACATACTTCTTTTCACAGTAAAAATTGTATTTTATACATCAAGTTCTGGTACATTTCTACATGTGGGTATTAAAAAAAAACTAAATAAATAAATACACACATATACATATATGTAAAATAAAGATTACACAAATCAGTATTTACCATTAATATATGTGATACATTCTGATATTTTCTATCCTTTGCAGTCCACCTCCTCTCCCCTCTACTCTGTCTCTCCGAATGCTGATTGCAATCCTTTAATTTTATTTCATGTTCCCGCATCGGTGTTAATTATGGTTTGGATTCAGCATTGCCTCAGCCTGAGCTCTTTGAAGAGCAAGTTCTATGTTTTGTCCGTTTTTCGTTCTTGTCATCTGGGGCCTGTTGTACAGTAAGCACACTAAATGTTTGGTGAGTGAAGAAATGGATACCCACGTCTGCTCAGAACTGATTCTTGATCCAGCCTGACAGCACAGATATATTCCCTATAATCCTGTTTCTCATTGGGTCCCCTCTATTGAGGTACATATAACAGGATTATGATTTATATATTATTGAGAAGCAATCCATGTAGACCAAGGGTAGGCAAAACATGTACCACCCTCAACTTTTAATCCATTTTACTTCACTAATGGTCTCTTTTTGTTTAGCATGCTGTTGAGGATTTTTTTTTCTGAAACCATGACTTAAGGAATGAAATCTACCTTCAATTATTTATGGTTTAAATTAATGCAAGTAAGACTTTCCGGCTTGCTACGCTGATACTCATTAATAAATATTTGACTGGGTATTAGGAAGATTCAGATTGACTAAATGAGGCTCTTTTTCAATGTAAACAAAAGCCCTTGTGTTTTTTTCGCAACTGTGCCTGCCCGATCCTTCCATCTGGCTTTCATTAAGGCCAATGAATGTTAGATGGGTGCAACCTCAAAACTATAGGTCCTTTGGGAACTGGAGTCAGCAGGGGTGTGGGAGTGGGGGGGCTCTGCTGTGGAATAATCCCCTAGTTAAACCAAATTCAATCTCATTAGCAGGGTAATTGTGCTGTGAGGAGAAATGGCCAACCAGGTTAAAGAGAAACCCACATAGTCTAATTACTCTTTCACTTTTGTCATTGAAAAATAGAACATTGAACCAAGAGGCAAAAGATGCCTAACATGGCACTTGGGTCTCAGAATTCCAGATCTCTCGCAGCTCCTCAGGCCTGTGTGTGGCATTGGTGCCATGTCACAACACATTCTGGAATCCTTTCCTATAGAAGCACACCAATGGTAAGAGGTTCCTGTCATGTCCTTCCTTTTTAATACGTGTATTTTGCCCATTCATTTTTCCACCCAAGTTGTATGTATTTGACTTCACCAGTGTTTTTAAAACTACCAAAATATCTAAAACTAACTTGTGAAAAATATGCCTTTCCATCTTTGGAAATGAACACATTGGGAAATTTTCTAAAATCATTGAATCTGTGACCAGTTATTTTACTTTCTTCTGAATTTCCATGCATATGGGTTTTGCCGTTTTTAGGATATGATATAGAAGAAAGAATGGTGAACACATTAGGAGCCAGATCTAGGTACAAGACACAATCTTAAAACTTGATAGCAGTGTGACCTTCAGCAAATTACATACACACACACACACACACACACACACACACACACACACACACACACACACAGAGCCGAGGGAATTTGCAGCCAATCTGATGGACTAGATATTTTTTCAAAAGTTTAATATGAAGCAAAGTAGTTTTCTGAAATTAATTTTTCCATAAGACGTACTGCATATTTTTACGTTGATAAATCATATTTTCATTACATTTTTTCCATTGCTTTGAAAACAGGAAGCATTTCTCAGATGAAACCAGGGCAGACGTTGGCTTTTTTTTTTCCTTAATGTTCAAACTACCTCCATAGGCTTTTTCTGTCTCTGGTATATTCAGCGACAATTAGTAGCAATAATCAGCCCAAGAGTATAACTCAGTGAACAGAGTAATCTGATTGCAGACACTGACTATTGGACAGGTCTTTTATCTTCTATGTGTTTTAGATATTTGTCATCAGCATAATCCAGAGAAATACCAGTTCTGCAGGAACTGATAATATTGTAATCAGAATCCTTCTGTAGGGTCTAGTTTTTCTTCAGAAATGTCGTGTATTCCATTCTTTTAATGCCTCTACGATTGATAGATATTAACCTACAAATAATCTGCAGACAAGAGGCTCTATTTTTTCTGTATTGTTTTACATATAAATGTAATAATCTATGCTTTTCTGCATCTCAGATTTGTGAGCAGAATTTTAAATTCTGATTTAGCCTTACAGAGGATATGAAAACTTGAATAAAATAGGACAGTAGGAATGGTAAAGTCTCTATTTCCTCCAGTAAGTGGACCTATTTATGAAACTATAAAGAAGGAAGTGACTCTGAGGCCTCTGGCAGAAAGTAGGACAATAATAGTAGAACGCCAGCTGAGATGGCTTAAAAATGTTTAGCTTAGTTCACTTTCAATATTAAGTTGATATTACTACAGCCCATTTTATCATGTTGAAACCCTAACAGTGTGATATGACTATAAATGGCCAAAAGTGAGACTCTAGAAGGCACATAATTTCTTCCAAATAGGAAAGAGCTCTGTAGGAGGTAGATTTGAGGAGAACTTTGAACCGTTACAGAAAATAACTTCGTGAATATTTGCAAGATAATTATAGATATTGGTCTTGGAAAGTGTGGACGTGGGAGCAGAGGATGGAACCAACAGTGTTATGAGAAGAAGAGC
This sequence comes from Neophocaena asiaeorientalis asiaeorientalis, assembly GCF_003031525.2. Classification (NCBI taxonomy): domain Eukaryota; kingdom Metazoa; phylum Chordata; class Mammalia; order Artiodactyla; family Phocoenidae; genus Neophocaena; species Neophocaena asiaeorientalis. The sequence goes on along the minus strand of NW_020172457.1, from coordinate 2,317,057 downwards.
GTGACTTAATTGAAACAATCAAGTATGTGAATAAAGGAGATAAAAGTAGAAAAGTTGAGGCAGGCAATGTCTGTGACTCACATATATCATAATTGTTGGCTGGGGGATCACTCACTACTTTCCAGGTACTTTTTCTTAGAGCACTTTGCATTCAGTTTGGCAGTTAATCAAGTGATGATAAACCTAAGAGTGGGATATGAGATAATCATAAGCTGGGACTTCCCTGGTGGCGCAGTGGTTAAGAATCCACCTGCCAATGCAGGGGGCATTTGAGCCCTGGTCCAGGAAGATCCCACATGCCGTGGAGTAACTAAGCCCATGCGCCACAACTACTAAGCCTGCGTTCTAGAGCCTGCGAGCCACAACTACTGAGCCCGCGCGCCACAACTACTGAAGCCCACGCGCCTAGACCCTGTGCTCCAGAACAAGAGAAGCCACCGCAATGAGAAGCCCACGCACCTCAACGAAGAGTAGTCCCCGCTTGCCACAACTAGAGAAAGACCGCGCACGGCAACGAAGACCCAACGCAGCCAAAAATAAATAAATTTATACTAAAAAAGAAAGAGAGAGATCAGGGAAAACTTCGAGTTGAGTGAGCTTTGAATGGGTCCTTGAAGGGAGATTATAGTGAAAATGACAGTTTTTTAAACATCCACTCTAGCTTATTTGTCACAATATAGAAAACGCCTGGATGAACTAGAAGTAGAGCACATGGACATCATGAAAAAAGCCGTGGAATTTTTTTTTTCATGTGGAGAAGACGCAGAAAACAAAGTTTGCTAATGACTGGAAGTGGAAATACGTTACTTATTTCTTGATTACCTACTAGGTACTAAACACTATCTATAGGAACAAGACACATCCCCTCTCCTCAGGATGTTTACAAACTAGGAGGGAATACAGACACCTCAACTGGAATATTCTGTGGACCTAGGGTGCTGTGGGGGGCAAAGTGAAAGGCATTCAACCTAGACTCGAGGGACAGGTCCTCCTGGAGAAAGTAATATCTGAGCTAGCGGCTGTAGAGCAAATGACATTTGGAAAAAAGAGGTATGGGCAGAATGTTTAGGCAAATGGACCACCACGGGCAGAGACCTGGAGGTAAGAAAGCAGGGCATGTTCGTGAAATTGCAAGTAGTTATATAATCTGTGCTTTAGTGAAATTAATATAGTAGCTGTATGTTGGATACATTGAAGGAAGAAGGGATGAAAGATGGAAAAACCAGTTAGGAGATTGTTTTAGGAAGGCCTGGGAAATAAATTACCTTATATCAAATTCCATCCATTCATCTACATCATCTAATTTAATGAAGGGCTAAAGTATGGTGCCAGGTGTTACAAAAGGAGACACAGGGATGTTTTCTCAGGCTCTGGCATGGAACGCTTTGAGGTAGTACCATTCATATCATGTGCTATGGGCACAACAGCCCCTGGGCAGTATGCTTTCACTGTGGACGCTTTATCCCCTATAACAGTACATGGCATACGGTCGACACTCCATAGATATTGCTTAAATAAGTGAAGGAATAAAGAAGTGAATCAAGAGATAATATAAAGAAAATGTCTCTAAGCCTGGAAGCGTCTTGCATGAGTAGCAAGAAGACTGGATAACTGAATGGGGATGGTGCAAAAATAGAGAACACAGAAAGAGAGGATTGAAATAATGGGAGGGCGGCTCTGAGGTTCCATTTTGGACATTGTTTGAGTTAACAAGAGGATACCCAGAGAAAGTATCTAACAGGTGATTACAAACACAGGTTAGGAGCTTGGGGAAAGAAGTTAGGACTGGAGATCAGATTTACTATATTTCAAGACAAGTAATTTGGTATATTCAAATATTTGTATTTAGCAATATTATGGTCCTCTCAATCCACACAAGGTTCCACTACATCAACACACACGCTAGTAGGGTTTTCCGCATGGATTCTATTGATTGTGTTCTGTTCACCAGCCCTCCTCAACAGTTCGAACCCCAGGGGCAAACATCCAGGAGACAATAATGTTAGAAAAGTACGATGGATAGAGTGAAGTCCTGCATGGATCATATGTAAGATACAGATATTATTATAATAGGGCAGACTTCAGGGAATTATTGCAAGAACTACCTAAAATAATACATATAAAGCTCTTCAGTTAGAACATGGTGAGAACGCAATAGATGTAATCAGTTATTAATACTGCTTCTACTCACGTAGCAACAGGGAGGAAATTTGCCAGACTGATATGAACCACCTAAAATAAAGTATATTTAATATGTTACACATAAGTTTCCAGGTGATATGATAGACATTTTATAATAAGTTGAGATTTTTTTCTTGAAAATTTTCCTGACAGCCTTATCTTCCATTAAAAAATACAAAGGAAAGGTTATTTTACTGTAAATAAGATAAATGAAAAGCATAAAAACAGAATTCCGGGCTTCCCTGGTGGCGCAGTGGTTGAGAGTCCGCCTGCCGTAAAAAAAAAAAAAAAAAAAAAACAGAATTCCAGGCCTATTGGAAGAAGCAGGGTTATCATTTTATCTGTTTTATATCAGTAGTCCTTATTTACGTGATTTTTTTGTTTATAAAAAGATTGCTTAATATTAAGAGTTAGCATTTGGGTTCTTTCAATTTCTCAATTATATGCTTTAAAAATATAAATAGCTGTCATTATAAAGAAGCTTACTTCATTCTACCTAAAGTGCTTTTCAGTCTGGAGGGAACACTTAAATGTAGTCACAAATCACTTGCAATATACTCATGGTAAGATTTTTTAAAGTTAAATTTGTTTACAAGCCTGCAGAGCTCAAATTTTGTAGATAATATTCTTTTCTCCCTCTACTTAATGATTTTTCCCTCTTTTCTCCTCTAGTCCTAAGCATGAATTTCACTCGTTACAAATAGAGCACCCAAATCCCTTTTTATTTCATTAGTTCAGCAAATTGTCTCCTAGGGGTATGGACTGAGGCCATGATTGGGCTCTGCGATGATGAGCATATTTTGCACTTTTACCCAGAAAACCTTCAGATACAAAAGCCACAGAAAGTAGTTTACACTCAGCATGAACAATTACAGACTGTTGGGGGAGACTCTTCCTGATGTGCCGGTGACTTACTCCCATGAATTAAGAGGCAAATGTGCTCCAAAGTGCATTAACCTTTATGGATTTTTCTTCGGTTTTCATGTTCCACTGATTTATGGTCTTAAATATGCCTGTTGCTGCTGTTTCTGAATGAGTCCCTTGTAAATCATTTCTAAATGATCTTTTTCGAGTCAGATAATCTGAGTCAGTTGAATATATCTCCAGTCAATTCCTCTGAGGCTTCTTTCCTTCTTGGCCCAAGTTATTTTCAGTTTGCTCTGTGCCTTAAATGTCATATCCGAGAGTAGTTGACTAAGTAAGAAATATGTTGTAAAGGAGCCATATTTGCTGGGCAGCTGCTTTTTTTTTTTTGCGGTACTCAGGCCTCTCACTGTTGTGGCCTCTCCCGTTGCGGAGCACAAGCTCCGGACGCGCAGGCTCAGCGGCCATGGCTTACAGGCCCAGCCGCTCCGCGACATGTGGGATCCTCCCAGACCGGGGCACAAACCTGTGTCCCCTGCATCGGCAGGCGGACCCACACCCACTGCGCCACCAGGGAAGCACTGGGCAGCTGCTTTTTGCACTGAGTTGTGTCCAGCCTTTGCCTGGCCTCACTTGAGTTTGATTCCAAAGGCCCATTTACCTGAGTACAGCTAACTGGACATAGTTCTTTGTGCAAGGATGGGCTTGTGTCCAAGAATGGATTTTACTCTGGGCTGTAGATTGATTTTTTTCATAACCAGTTAAGGATGGTAGGGATTTTGAGAGTTCTGTGTTCTCATAAAAGCCCACTATTTCCCTTAGAGTGATGTGAAGGAAGAGCACACAGGACTCTTATGAGTACTGCTTGACATCTTTTCACATGGGCCCATATTTCTCCAGAAGAGTTCTGCATTTGGCAGTCAGTGTTTCATTCTCCTTCTGGCTCTGAAGATTATTTGTTTATTGCATTTGAGGGAAAATGTGCATTTTTTTTTTGTCTCCTCATAACTAATGTGTCATTCAGGCTATAGGGTGGTGGTTAGTGCTGTTGTTTGCTGTCTTCCCATAAAACCAAAACACAAAATCAGTTTCAGAAAATTCAAATTCAGAATTCTGGCTTTTAAAGCACAAAATTATTTATTCATGTCTTTGTCATAAATAGTACATCACTGTTTATTGCTAATTAAGTTTTTCATGTAGATATTTGTAAATATCTGTGTCCTGGGACATTATTAAATGTACATATATTAAACTTGACCATGAGAATGGTGACATGGGGACTTACTTTTGAATATGCTTGACAACTTAAGCAGAGCTCCTATAGGCCTGTAAATGTCTCATAAATTTTCACATAGAAACCTTGAACTAAATGAAAGGGAGGAGATGGTTCAGATTTTTTTTAATGTCTTTAAAGCCATTATACAGTAGAAGAGATTCAGAGCTTCTCGGTGGAGGTAAGCATGGTACATCTCTGCAGAGAGGCAAGACTGGATTAGAAGTTACTTTAGTGGAAATGATATATCGTAAGATTCTGTAGAACGTAGGAGTTCAGAGGGATAAATCACACATATTTACTGGTTCTAATACATGGGATCAGGAGAAAAATCCCAGGCCTATCAGGTAAATATTTTGTGTATATGATTCACCCCAAACTACCAAAACATGTGTGTGGTAATATGACAAAATCAGGAAAAATCAAAGTGAAAAGAATTAAAATATTTTATGTTTAAAATATTTTAGATAATGATATACATTATATACAAAAATATACATCAAAAACAGAATTCAGAAAGAGAAATTAAGGAAACACTCCCATTTACCACTGCAACAAAAAGAATAAAATACCTAGGAATAAACCTGCCTAAGGAGGCAAAAGACTTGTACTCAGAAAACTATGAAACACTGATGAAACAAATCAAAGATGACATAAACAGATGGAGAAATGTACCATGTTCTTGGATTGGAAGAATCAATATTGTGAAAATGACTGTACTACCCAAAGCAATCTACAGATTCAGTGCAATCCCTATCAAACTACCAATGGCACTCTTCACAGAATTAGAACAAAAAAGTTTACAATTCGTATGGAAACACAAAAGCCCCCGAATAGCCAAAGCAATCTTGAGAAAGAAAAACAGAGCTGGAGGAATCAGGCTCCCCAACTTCAAACTATACCACAAAGCTGTAGTAATCAAGACAGTGTGGTACTGGCACATAAACAAAAATATAGATCAATGGAACAGGATAGAAAGCCCAGAGACAAACCCATGAACACTTGGTCACCTAATTTACGACAGAGGAGACAAGAACATACAATGGAGAAAAGACAGCCTCTTCAATAAGTGGTGCTGGGAAAACTGGACAGCTACATGTAAAAGAATGAAATTAAAATACTACCTAACACCATACACAAAAATAAACTCAAAATGGATTAAAGAGCAATTATACTCCAATAAAGATGTTTTAAAAAATGGATTAAAGACTTAAATGTAAGACCAGACACTATAAAACTCTTAGAGGAAAACATAGGAAAAACAGTCTTTGGCATTATCCACAGAAAGATCTTTTTTGACCCACCTCCTAGAGTAACGGAAATAAAAACAAAAATAAACAAATGGGGCTTAATTAAACTTAAAAGCTTTGGCCCAGCAAAGGAAACCATAAACAAGACAAAAAGAGGACCCTCAGAATGGGAGAAAATATTTGCAAATGAAACAACAGACAAAGGATTAATCTCCAAAATATATAAACAGTTCATGCAACTCAATATCAAAAAAACAAACAATCCAGTTAAAAAATGGGCTGAAGACCTAAATAGACATTTCACCAAGGAAGACACACAGATGGCCAAGAGGCACATGAAAAGATGCTCAGCATCACTAATTATTAGAGAAATGCAAATGAAAACTACAATGAGGTATCACCTCATGCTGGTCAGAATGGCCATTATCAAAAAATCTAGAAACAATAAATGCTGGAAAGGGTGTGGTGAAAAGGGAACCCTCCTGCACTGTTGGTGGGAATGTAAGTTAATACAACCACTATGGAAAACAGTATGGAGGTTCCTTAAAAAAACTAAAACTAGAACTACCATATGACCCAGCAATCCCACTACTGTGTATATACCCTGAGAAAACCATAATTGAGAAAGAGACATGGCACAGTGTTCATTGCAGCACTCTTTACAATAGCCAGGACATGGAACCAACCTAAATGTCCATTGACAGATGAATGAATAAAGAAGATATGGCACATATATACAATGGAATATTACTCAGCCATGAAAAGAAATGAAATTGAGTTATTTATAGTGAGGTGGATGGACCTAGATTCTGTCATACAGAGTGAAGTAAGTCAGAAAGAGAAAAACAAATACCGTATGCTAACGCATATATATGGAATCTAAAAAAAAAATAAATAGTACTGATGAACCTAGTTACAGGGGAGGAATAAAGAGGTAGACATAGAGAATGGACAATGGACTTTAGGACATGGGGTGGGAGGGCAAAGCTGAGGCGAAGTGAGAGTAGCATCGACATATATACACTACCGAACGTAAAATAGTTGGCTGGTGTGAAGCAGCAGCATAGCACAGGGAGATCGGCTCTCTGCTTTGTGATGACCTAGAGGGATGGGATAGGGAGGATCGGAGGGAAGCTCAAGAGGGAGGGGATATGGGGACATGTGTATGCATATGGCTGATTCGTTTTGTTGTACAACAGAAACTAACACAGTATAGTGAAGCAATTATGCTCCAATAAAGATCTATTAAAATAAATAAATAAATAAAGCCTTAGTATAATAGATATCACTGAAGAAAAAAAACAAACAGAATTACCAATAAACAGTGACATTGTTTGTGAGAGAGCCATGAATGAATTCCTTGTACTCCAAAAGCCAGAATTCTGAATTTGAGTTTTCTGAAATTTGTACCCTTAATTTTGTATTTTGGTTCTATGGAAAGACTTTATTTCCTCCTGACTGGATTCAGGTTATGCATTTTTGGCAAGAATATCAAAGAAGTGTTGCTGTATTCTTCTCTGCATCATGTCATATGGCACATGACGTCATTTTGTCCCATTACTGATAATGTTGGCCGTAGAATTTTTTAAACTACTAGGCTGTGAATATAAGGAATACTTATACACTGTGAGCAAGTATTTTCATTCAACTGAATATTGCTGTCATTGCAACTTCTAAAATACAGTACAGATCCTCTGTGTTCAAGAATACTTCCAGCTGGTGGCAGCCATAATTTTTGGCTGAGATGAAATGGAAGAAATGGAGCTTTACAATAAGATGGAATTTGTGTTGAGGAGTCTGGGTTAAGGAATGGGCTTGGGAAGCTTGAATGAAATTTTAATTAGTATAATTTTCCTGGATAGAAATCAAATCAGTATAAAAATTTTGAAAATACTGGGTCAGGTGTGAGTACTGTGTGTTCATGTATGCATTCCAAAGGACACATACTTGCCATAAGAAAGAGTAAATTTAAAATATAGGTACTGCATATGTACAGATTTTTGGAGGCCCACTGGTTGATGATAATCTGACAATAAAATCTTTGGTGAAATATTTACAAATGGCAACATTAGAATTTAGGAAATAAGATCCATGCTGTAGACTTTCAAAGGCAGTAAAAATAGGTTGCCTACACTCTTTATGTGTTTTTTGGTCTATCCTACTCTACAGGTTGAGGTTTGGGAGCCTGATCTGAATAAGTTTCTTCAAAATCCTATGATTAGATACTCCTCCTATAGCATTATGTAGATCCTCCTCTTTGATTCTCATTCTCTCTCTTTCCATATACTCAGATGTACCTGCTCTTTGTGTCTGCCTTCTCATCATTTACAGGGATAGGAAATCCCTAGTGTGAAAGCACTTCATAAGATTAGATAATACCCTTTTGACAGGGTTCCATCTGTGTTCCATCTTAACTTTGAAGTGTTTTCTTTCCTAATGAGATTCTCTCCACTGTTCAAAATTCAATGTTTTCTTACTTCCATAAAGCTGATTAGGAGCATTGTTGGAAAAACAGGGCTTTTTGACGAATCTCCTCTGTACCCGTGACTGACTCTCCTATCTCCCATTCAACAGATTACTTTTACGGTTCTTAATAGGGGAACGGATACATGCAGCATACTTTGGGAATCCGGGGGAAATAAAATATAGAGTAGCCCATGGAAAACGATGAGGAGCTACTCTCAGTATTTTTTTTTTTTTTTTTTTTTTTTTTTTTTTTTTT
>NW_020172457.1:2301342-2308702 GCF_003031525.2 Neophocaena asiaeorientalis asiaeorientalis | reverse complement strand
TTTTTGCGGTAGGCGGGGCTCTCACTGCTGCGGCCTCTCCCGTTGCGGAGCACAGGCTCCGGACGCGCAGGCTCAGCGGCCATGGCTCACGGGCCCAGCCGCTCCGCGGCACGTGGGATCTTCCCGGACCGGGGCACGAACCCGCGTCCCCTGCATCGGCAGGCGGACTCTCAACCACTGCGCCACCAGGGAAGCCCTACTCCCAGTATTTTAACATGTAGAAATAATTCAACAGAAGCAAAATGAAGATGTTCACTGTAGGATTATCTGTAATAAAACCAGGAAGCAGCATTAATGTTTCTTACTAGATGTTTGGGTTAATAATGTATTGATGGAATGAATCTTACAATTATGAGTATTATCCTCTGTGAAAGGGTAAATATGAAGTACTATGAACAACCATATTGCATAAAGCAAAAAACAATGTGAGAAGGTGGGCAAGGACTAGAGAATACTCTTGCAGTCCAAGGCATCTGTGCTGGAGATATGGATTAATTTTCTTTCTTTCTTTTTCTATGAATCTTTTATTTGGACCTCCAGTCCAAATCCTTGGGAGAAGGGCATTATTTATCGGAGAGGTCACGCCCTAGTTTTAGGAACTATGGGGTGAAATTAAAGGAGCTATTAATTTTATTCAACACTGCATTCACCAGTTATTTCCTGAGAACCTACTGTGTAGCAGCCGTAGACTAGTACTAGGCACTGAGGATACATCAGTGAGAAATTTACACTTGTCCCCTGGCCACGTGGGGCTTTGGTCATTCCTACATCCGTGTGTTGCTGAAATAGTCAAAGTAATAATCTAATGGCCCATATTGCCAATTACACATAATTGCACGGGAAAGTAAAGGAGCAAGTGAAAAAAATCACAGAATAGTCACACTTGGCTCTAGTCTCCAACCTCATCAGGATTTATGTACTGATAGTAATTATACAAATAGCAGCAGCCACCACTTAATTAGCAGTTAACTTTATGTCAGCCTCTGTGCTGAGCGCTTAACTTTTATTTCCTTATTTAATCATCAAAACAAATCCTGCGTGTTATATCCATTTTTACAGAATACACAAATAAGATGAAGAGAAGCTAAGTAATCTGCCCAAGACTATACACTCAAAATCCAGACCCAGGAGTACCTACTTTACGTGTCTTGCCCTTGGCCACTCCACTTCCCTAAACCTTTCCTCTCTGCGGTGCCTGTGAGTGTGATTCGCCTCCTGGATGTCTAGGAAAGTTCTTATTCTGTGTCCTTCCTGCCCAAGAAAGGGCATTTTGCCATTTAATGTGATCGCTTCTCATTTTTTCCAGAGAAAAGAAGAGGCTGGTGAGACAGCCCTAATTTTTCTGTTTCTTTCTCTTCTGCATGTTTTATGCCTTCTGAACAGTGAGGACCCTCACAGCTCCCAAAGCAGATTTGGAAACATGTTGAATGGGTCCCCTCAAGTTAGAGATGACACCATCAACCTGAATGTGTCATTTTAGACTGATGCGTGTGCTTTAGGGAATAAATGATTTGTATTCGAAAGAGATCATTCAGCTGAAAGTAATGGGAGCGCCTCCATCCGTGCTGCTCAGAGCAGTTTCATGTTTTAGGGGCACCAAAGCCAAATAAGGGACTAGAAAAAAAGAAAAAGTGGATAATTGAGAGCCTCTGTCACTTTGTTTAGGAGCAGGTTAACTACTAAAAATCTCCTCCTAATAACTGGTAAAGATTTTGGAAATGCAAGAAGTACTTCTGCTCAGAAAACTCTTCTTCTAAGTCCCATTGAAAAGAATAAATAGCATTTCTGATGATTGGTATATTTACTTGTTATTAAATTAATAACTGGTTGTCTTTCAGAGTCAGACCAAGGGGACCAAGATGCCCCTGGGTGGATGGTTTCTCTGGGGGTTAGATGAGATCAGAAGGAGGCAACATAGTACGATGTGGTATTTGGAGATCTTAAAATTATAGCCATGGTTAACTATGTACTCTTTATTTCATCATTTTTTTCCTGGCTTCTTCTACTCATTCTCTTCTTAAAGATTTATTATATCTTGTTTTGGGTCAGGCTTTTATTTCCCTTTCCATGTTGATTACATCAATTAAGAAACCTCATTGCTGTTTGTCGTGGCTTCTCAATTTCCACTTTCCTGGGTGATTGTGATAATCCCCTGTGTTCTCCTTCCTTCCCCCCACCCCCCGCCTCCACATGCCACAGAGGTTAATGGAATGTTTCACTGGTGATACGGAAGAACAACCATGATGTATTTATTTATTAAGTAAAGGAAACTCTTAATTAGGTTAAACGGCTAAACTTAAGGAACATTTATACACCAAACTTTAAATGTGGTCTAATTGGAAAGCAATTTATAAAATATAGTCTTTGATAAATGTCGATCATTTTTACACTAATTTAATTTTATTTGAGTAGCTAATATATTCACAGTTTTTAAAACAATCAAATGATTATAAAAAGTTAAAATTGAAAAGTATATTCCCAGTCCTCTGCCAGGCCCCACCACCATCCCTTCTTCCTGTAGGTACTCACTTTTACTAGTTTTTTGTGAATCCCTCCAGGATGTCTTTATAGTAAATTAAATAAATGAGGTTATGTAATTCTTATATGCAGGTCACTGTAGTAAATATGAACACTGCTAAATACCTTGCTTTTCTCACTTAATATACATCCTAGAGATCTTTTCACGTTGGTGCATCAAAAGCTTCCACGTTTGAGAGTTGGGGCTGCTGCCCAGTATTGCAAAATGTGTAGATTCACCATAATTTATTTAACTGATCTCTCATTGATGGATTTTTTGCATTGTTTCCAGTCTTTTGCCATAAAAACAGTGCTACACTGATCTCTGTACCCTGTACATAGATCATCTCATCCATATTTAGATAACAGCTGTTGGAAGAATTTCCCAGAAGTGGGATTTCTGGGTCAAAGGAAATGCATTTGTAGTTTTGGATGATAGTGCCAATTTGCCCTTCATGAGGGTTGTAACGTTTTTCACTCCCATCAGCAATATATGAGAATGGCTCTTTGTCCACACTTAAACCGACAGTGTGTTTTCAAACTTTTGGAATCTGGCTGTTGCATGGGTATAAAAAAATGGTATCTCACAATGGAATATTACTCAGCCATAAAAAGAAATGAAATTGAGTTATTTGTAGTGAGGTGGATGGACCTAGAGTCAGTCATACAGAGGGAAGTAAGTCAGAAAGAGAAAAACAAATACCGTATGCTAACACGTATATATGGAATCTAAAAAAAGAAAAAATGGGGCTTCCCTGGTGGCACAGTGGTTGAGAGTCTGCCTGCCAATGCAGGGGACGCGGGTTCGTGCCCCGGTCCGGGAAGATGCCACAGAGCGGCTGGGCCCGTGAGCCATGGCCGCTGAGCCTGCGCGTCCGGAGCCTGTGCTCCACAACGGGAGAGGCCACAACAGTGAGAGGCCCGCGTACCGCAAAAAAATTTTTTTTAATTAAAAAAAAAGAAATAGAAAAAGAAAAAATGGTTCTGAAGAAACTAGGGGCAGGGCAGGACAGGAATAAAGATGCAGATGTAGAGAATGGACTTGAGGACACGGGGAGGGGGAAGGGTAAGCTGGGACGAAGTGAGAGAGTGGCATGGACATATATACACTACCAAATGTAAAATAGATAGCTAGTGGGAAGCAGCCGCATAGCACAGGGAGATCAGCTCGGTGCTTTGTGATCACCTAGAGTGGTGGAATAGGGAGGGTGGGAGGGAGGGAGACACAAGAGGGAAGAGATATGGGGATATATGTATATGTATAGCTGATTTACTTTGTTATAAAGCAGAAACTGACACACCATTGTAAAGCAATTATACTCCAATAAAGATGTTAAAAATAAATAAATAAATAATAAAAATACATTAATTACCAAAAAAATGGTATCTCAGTATAGTTTACTTTTCCTTTTTCTCATTATGAATGAAGTTAAAACTTTTGGTGTGTTTAATGGTCACTTACTGTAAATCGTCGTTTCATGTCTTTTGATCATTTTTCTACTATGTTCTTTGGTTTTTTTACTGTCATCTGTGACATGAGTTGCACATATATATTCCCAGTTAGTCATTCATTTTTTTGTCTTTATTGCATGTGATTCTGTTTCATTTTATTTCGCTTCTACACTTTTGAGGAAAATTTAAAGTACAAGGCCACTCTTACTTTGCAAAGCATTGTGGAACTGTAAAACTCACCATGCAAAGCAATATTAATCAATGGGAAAAATCACAATTGTTTCATGACTTTAAAATTTTTTGTGAAAACATTAAAAATTCTCTACTGTCAGTTACAAATATATACAGAAATGAAAAATAGAACTAATATGTATTCATACACTGTAACATTAGAAACACTGAGAATTAAAGTGCTTTCTTCGTAAATCTTACCAAGAGTAATTTGAACAGTGCTTGCCACCTTCTTTTTGGGTACTTTATGATACACAGTGAGCATCTTTTCTGTGCGTTGGTGAAATGTCATACTTCCTTCTCAGTTTAGATCAGCTGCCAGCATTTTATTCTTTGCTTTTCAATGTCGTGAAACATCTCCAAGGGTTCCTTTAAGGTAACATTTTTTGCCTACATCCCTTCCTCTGGGATGTCTTCATCTCTTTTATCACAATCATTTTCTCTTTTAAGGTCAGTAAGTTCACCTTTACTCTGGCTGCAGATACCTCTCAAATGGAGCCAGTGTCGATGTTCCCAGGGTCAGTTATTTCTTCTGTAAATCCATTTACATTCAGTTCAAGTTTCGCTCCCAGTGTTACTTTCAGGGGTTTTTTTCCCCTGTACTTTTAGGTGTTTGGGCCAATTCATTTTTTCAGTTATCCATTTTTGTAAACTGTCACATGGGTCTATCACTGAGAGACAAAGAGACAACACAGCTACACACTTTGCTGTCGGTCCATGAACGGCATAACGGATGTGCAGTGACCAATCACTGCTTGACTTTGAAAGAAGTGACATGTTTGATCATTGATTATGATAAACATTAATTATTTACATAGAGATTTCTAGATTGAAGCCCTAGAGTTTGTACTTCATGCCATTACTCACAGTTAACATACTGTGGTAACTGGAATTCAAATCTTGTTGTACTGGTGTTATTCACTAAACTTTAGTTAAACTTCCATTTGAGCATATCAGAACCATGAAAGCAGGAGCTGCCAGTGTAGAAAAGTACAAAGAATAACATAACAAATATCTGCATACTCATCTCTGAGTTTTGACAGTTAACTTTCTGCTATGTGTGCTTTAAGTGTTTTTAATAAAGGAAATTGATCATTACAAATAAGGTTAAAGTTCTCCTTTGCCCCCACCTCCCATCCTGTTTCCTTTCATAACCTCCCAACAGCATCATAAATTTAAATATTATCCTTTCTTTTTCTCTCTTTTTAGAAGTTCTATCTACACGTATAAAGATCCTAATAAGAAATATGCAGTATTTGGGATGTACTTTGCATCATAATTTGGTTTTTTGTGTATCATGCTTTCTTTTGCTTCTTATATTCTTATTTCCTTCTCGAATTAATAAAAAATATTTTTGTCCCTCCTCTTTTCCCCCTAGTGTGGCATTTTTGTTTCTGTTTCATCCTATTTCTATTGAATAAGTGAAATAACTTGTGTTAGAAAAAACTCATATGTAGATGGAAAATAGAGTGACCTGCTCTTGTTGAGAATTCTGGTAATTTCCCCACATCTCTCCATGGAAGCAGCAAAAGCCAGAGATACCCATGTGTGTTTGGTCATATTTCTGTAGCTATCTTTCTGATACACTTAACAGTGGTTGCGCTCTGTTTGTCTTTCAGATTCATTCAGGAGATAGAGCACGCCCTGGGACTTGGCCCAGCCAAACAGTGTCCTCTTCGAGAGTTTCTCACCGTGTACATCAAAAACATCTTCCTCAGTCAGGTCTTGGCTGAGATCAACAAGGAGATTGAAGGAGTCACGAAAACATCTGACCCCCTGAAGATCCTAGCTAATGCAGACACCATGAAAGTGCTGGGGGTGCAGCGGCCTCTCCTACAGGTAATCACATCCTTTGAACTTACTATTTTTATCTGCAGTTTTCATTGACTTGGCAAGAGTCACAAATTGAAAAAAGAAGGAGAAGAGTTACCATCTGTTTCTATATTCATCAGGGACAAAACAAGAGGAAATAAATTAAACAGGCACCAGGGAAATTAAGGACTAGTGTAGAGATAATGGAAATTCCTGAAGATCTTTAAGAAAAAAGTGGTTAGCTTTGAATATGGGAGATGGTGAGTCTCATTAACATGCAGGCAACTCCTCATTATTGGCCTGGAATTTGTCCTTGAAAAGAACTCTCTTTCCGAATGCATCCTGGAGTAGAAGGACTTATAGGAAGGAAGTTATTCTGCCTAACCTCAGTTACCAACAGTAAACCCTCTGTACCATTTGAGGGCTGACTTAGCATATATAACTCGGCTAGCTCACAGTGAATTTGAACCCACCCAAAAAACTGGCTTTTAAAAGTCAGATCATTTATTAAGTGATGATCATCTTAATACAAAAATTTTACTTTCATTGTATAAAGAAATGGTTTCTGGACAACAGAAATAAGATAATTTGTCAGATGTATGGATTAATAGACTTGAGGTGTTTGTTTTATATGCTTTAAGCCAGTGACTTAGAGGTAAATATAAGACTAAAAGAAAATGACTATGAATTTCAATTCTGGCTATACGTTAATTATCATTACACTGTAATTGAATCATTATAGTGTTTCTTCATTTAAGAGAATGATGGGTACAATAGCATAGTTTTATGTAAGTTGCATGGTATGAGGATATCTCAAAATGTAGAAGACTTGAGATCTTCAAAGAGAAGTTCTATAAGTGATATATATATATATATATATATATATATATATATTTGCTTCGGTTGCCTGCCTTTACCTGCTTTTATATATGTCTTCCTTTGCACATTAGAATTCATAGAAATGCTGGCCCTTTCATAGGGAAGTGTCCTAGTGGTGAGCTTTTTTTTATAAGCAAATTCGTTTATGGTATTGAGAACATAGAACAGAGGCATTCACTTCTACCAGAACTTGAACAGTAGCGTCACACCCAGGAAAGTGTTCATTTGCATTGCCTGAGTTTATGTTAGATGTGTTCCTAGTGAGGATCTGTACTGAGTATGGGATGCAGAGAAGGGAGAATAGCAAAGGCATGCGCTCACTCATCCCATCCCTCTGCTGGATTACTCTTCCACTGGCTCTTTGCATGGCCGGCATCTTCTCTTGGTGCCTGTTCAAACGTCCCCTCCACAGGGAAGCTTTTCCTAACTATCCTGCCTAAGTAGGTCCCCTTCCTTGGTTATTCTCCAT